>NC_140967.1:53580635-53600635 GCF_056783735.1 Eptatretus burgeri
ATGGTAATCAGAGCCAAACCAGTAGGTCAAATGTGTGTGGATGAAAACTGGCCTGGTTTAATTTGATATTAAACTAGGTGTGCCTCCTGTCGCTTCGCTGATGGGTTTAATCAAAAGACAATGTTATAATTGACAAACATATTGAATGTGTATCTGTGAGTTTCAATGAGGATGTAACATGAAGTGGACCATGTGAAAAAGGATCTTTTATAACACGCAATTGTTGTTGTTGGTTGTGTGCTCCTAATTTTTTTTTTTGTACTTGTACTTTTTGCATAATGTACTTTTATATAGTTTTCTAATACTTTGAGAAGCATTACTATTTATAATCTTGTGTGCTCCTTCCACATCCTTGTGGAGGATTCCTGCTGCCATAGAATAATAAATGTTACCATTGGAACCGCTGCATTAAAGCTTGAGGTCCCACTTCATCTTCCTCAATCCTGTAAATAAGGGCTTTTAAAACAGGCAAGTTTGTGATGGAAGAAACAATTTTTTGTTCCAAGTGAATTGATTATTACATTTCCAAAGGTATCATTTGTATTATTTTACGACAGCAGAAACTCTTTACAATAGAGTGTTATGGATGGAGAAACTCAGCTCCTGTTATATATAGATGAGTCTTCAAATGACGTACCTGCCCCGTGACTCTGGCTCGAGGTTTGTATTGTCAATAACAACGCTACGGTCCTTGTGCAGGAAGTCGATGCAAGCTGACACACACTTTTGCCAGCTACCCAGGGTGTCCTGAACGCACATGTACAAATGTAGCTTTACTTTCCTTTGTCTAAAAATACCTATGCCACAGATGGACAATTCCCTGGACAAAATAAAAATACCCTTCCCCGGACAATTTCAATCGCCTTTAAAAAGAGTACAAAGTTGCGTGAAATCTCATTGGCACAACAGAATGCTTCATGTTCTCACATGAGAAAGCTGAAGTGAACTAAACGGAATGAATGATGTTGCCAAACGTACCCTGTTGATGTAAGCATAGCCATTGGGCACCAAATGATCTTTAAAAAACCTTGATTTTCCAGCTGTTAGAAAAGTAAAAACAAAACAAATTATACAACAAAGTCTTTTTTAGAGGAACAGTCTTTCCAGTGAATGATGCTCAAATAGGGAAACTATCATTCACACATAGCTGTGTGTCTGTAATATGCATGCGTGTGTACGCACACGCACACGTAATTGGAAGGAAAAAAAATCAATCAGCTCTCACCTAATCGATTACTCCAGGTGGCAAGGATTTCAATAAATTAACCCACATTTTATTCTAGCTAAAGAAAGCTGCATAAAGCAACCATGAAAAGCTACACAAGGAAAGCCCTTTTTTGACAATCCATTTGATAACTTTAATTCCAGCACAAACTTTACTGTGTTAGACCATTGGGTTCATGGGGCCAATTATTAACACTCAAAGATTGTTTCCTGCATGAACCAGGCACAGTGATAACTTGCTATTGGAGGGATGGTATAAGTTCCATTGTGTAAGACATGCAGAAACAGGTTAATTTTTGGTGTACAATGTCAAGGCTTGTGGAAAAGCTGACACACAGACTGTATAACAAAGGGAGCAAGAGACAAGAGGGATGGGAGTAGGAAGCACAAAACATTGGGGAGCAGGAATCTGTGGAAGGGAGAGGGATCGGGCAGGATACATGGGGTAAACAAGATGGACATTACAGGGACTTTCTGGAAGGAAAGCAGGGAATTTGAAGGAAGTGGGTGTGGGGTGGATTAACAGTGGTAGAAAACATTGATTAACAGGGGTAGAAAACAGGGACTTACAAGCGGGGAAGCCCACAGCAACGATGACTTCCTGGTCATCAGAAACGAGCCGACAGGTCGAAGGAGAGATAAGTGTATGCTCTCCATCAAGTGTTCTCTGCCAAAAGCACAATAAAAAACCTGAAATCATCAGTGAGCCTTTGTATGGATCCACTTATTCCATTTGAATGAATAAACTTCAGGTAGATACAATTACATCTTCTGGCATGATAAAACTCTTGAATTGACTGTTGATGACAAAATAATCAATACATCATTTATGATACTCCGTGTATTCTTGTACAGCAGCAGCTTTTAGCCAGATTAATCTAAACATTTTCATCCCACAGATTTCAATGTCAAAATTTTAAAACTTTGACTCAAAAGAACAAACTTTGAATGGGTTTGGTCATGATGTGGAAGACCAATTTTTACAAACCTTGTAGAGAACATTGAACAAACCTTGGTATCGGAAAGGCCATCAAAATGGGTTTTTTTCCATACAAAATCTTAACTATCCAGAAATCTTAATCTTAAATATTAAGGACATAGATTTTGGGAGGGGGTCAAAATTGAGAAAAGAAAGAAAGCAAATGGGAGAAAGGAAAGACCGCAGAGATGTTAAAACTCTTTTCAACTCTTAATAGCATCGCTGAAAATGAAACTGATTTTTCACAGAATCGACATCATTTTAAGTATTGGATTCGCTATATATGAGATATCCCTTATTGTCGGGTTTTCCGGCTGTCTGTCTGTGTGTGTGTGTATGTGTGTCTGCAACGCGAGGCTCCACAGCACGAACCAGCGAACCGATTTCGATGAAACTTTGCCAACAGTTGCCATATGGTCTGGGAATGTGCGCGTTTGAATTTTGTTGCCTTGCAACCACCCGTTGCTGTACAGCGGCCGAAAAACCGCGTACAGTATTTTCAATACTTGTCCTTCAATTTTGAATGTAGAGAAACGAGACTTCGGAATTAAACACTTTGAGATATTTAGAAAATTTTACTTGAGCCGATTTTTGATTGAGGTTTTATTTTTCAAATGGTAGTCCTTCAAAAATCGGGTGTCTATTTGCCATCATTTAAGGTGTGTAAACAGTGTTTGTAAGGAACTACACCGCCGTTCCACCTTCGATCTCTCCTCGATCCAAACGTTATTGACCAAAGTGAAAAGGATCCAAAATAAATGGAATCACCAGCATTTCTGTCTTTGTGGATTTCTAATAATATAATATGTTTATTTATTTACCGAAAATGATTCCACGACTCACACACCACCTTGAATTATTTATTTATTTACGGAAAACGATTCCACGACCCACACACCACCTCCAATTATTTATTTATTTACTGAAAACAATTCCACGATCCACACACCACCTCCAATTATTTATTTATTTACCGAAAACGATTCCACGACCCACACACCACCTTCAATTACTACTTACGAAATCTAAAGATTTCGTAAGTATATTGATGACTTCCGTTTGTTTGTTTGTTTGTTTGTTTGTAGGCATGATAACTCGAGAATGGAAGAAGCTACCAATGTCAAATTGCACCACGTGATTCAGGAGGGTGATGGCTAGTGCTGCTTAGATTTTGGTCAAAATCGGTCAAAGGTCAAGGTCACAGTGAGGTCAAACATAATTCCATAAATTCATGTGGAGAAATGGAGTATTTTTGCTTCGCTCGACGTTCTGAGTTCGTTTTAACTTCGATTTTAATTTTGTCTTCGGTTTTTGCGATCGCTTATGATGCTTAAAACTCGGTTGTCGAAATTCTGGTAAAAATCGGATGTTTTGGAGACGTTTTAAGATTGTATAAAAAATATTTCACTCAATGCGTCACTGGTCGTCCCATGATGCAGTGCGCTCGAGCAGACGCGTCGTTGAGTTACGTTAAGGTATAATATAATTGCGTGGAGAAATGGAGATTTTTGCTTTGGTCGATGTTATGATTTTTGATTGTTTGATACAGAATCATCGTAGAAACTTCTGGTTTGCGTCGCTACCTTCTCGAGAGACAGCTTTTATTAGACAAGGTCAGAGGTCAAGTTGACGATTTCGTAAGTACCAGTCTATGACTGCTTGTTTATTTATTTACCGAAAACAATTCCACGACCCACACACCACCTCCAATTATTTATTTATTGACTGAAAACGATTCCACGACCCATACACCACCTCCAATTATTTATTTATTGACTGAAAACGATTCCACGACCCACACACCACCTCCAATTATTTATTTTCCGTAAACGATTCCACGATCCACACACCACCTCCAATTATTTATTTATTTACCGAAAACGATTCCACGATCCACACACCACCTCCAATTATTTATTTATTTACCGAAAACGATTCCCCGCCCACACACCACCTCCAATTATTTATTTCCCGAAAACGATTCCACGACCCACACACCACCTCCAATTATTTATTATTTAAAGTGGGAGTGGCGTAGGAAAGTGGGCGTGGCTTATGAAAAATATTGTGTGCCTCAGGAGGTGTGGTCAAACAAGAGCATTGAGAGAAGTTTATCCGGTTTTCCGTGTGTGTGTGTGTGTGTGTGTGTGTGTGTGTGTGTGTGTGTGTGTGTGTGTGTGTGTGTGTGTGTGTGTGTGTGTATGTGTCTGCAACGCGAGGCTCCACAGCACAAACCAGCAAACCGATTATTTTTCAAATGGTAGTCCTTCAAAAATAGGGTGTCTATTTACCGTCATTTTTTATGAGGAGTGCCAGTTGGCAAAATACGCAATAGGAAAAATCTTGCCAGGCAGAGAAACTATTGTATGTGAACCAATACGTCTTGGCATTGAATCTTCGTCGGTGGATCGGTCAGAATGAAAAGCATCGTATCCAGCGCTTCGATCCTAGCCAATCCCTCGTCGCCTACCGGCTTGTCAAAATTGTTTCTCGTGCACGGATGTACGTTCATCCAAATTGCTCGTCTCAGCAGCAGTTGGCAGAAGTAATCAAGCTCACCTAATCAATTTTTAAGATTTATATTGTGGGAATATTATGGGTCTCGCTTCTTGCATTGTACATGGTAGCTTTGACGTTGCGTGGGTCATTCAACACCATGACTGATGATCTGCTAGCTAGCGGTGAAACGGGTCTGGTTGAATGGTCGCACATCTTTGGAATTGCCCACATTACAACTTTATCCATTGGAATATGTGGCTGAAGACTCTTGATTAGATGTATTGAATTGTTCTGTAAAAATTATTTGCCACGCGATGCCAAAATACAATACCATGTTAAATTAATTTCTTATGATAAAAGATCAAAGATAAAATTTTGGTTTAATTTTAAAACATATAGAACAAGTAGCTCAAGGACTAAAGAAGTTCAGTTCCATAAAGATAAAACAAAATGAAATAATAATGATAACAAAAGGGAGAATTGCTTTGCAATAAATGTCCCGACCGATCCCAACGAATGTTCGGGAGATAAAAATTAGTTTGTGTTTAACACATGTTCGAGCTGATACCAGAATCAAAATGAAGAAGAAGAAACCCCATAACCCACTGTGTTTGGGTTGATTCGGCAAAAGCAATTTTCATTTCCTGATATCTTTTGTGGACTACAAACCAATAAAGACAACGAGGATAACAAATCATAGATAAAAATTAGTTTGCTTTTACTGATGCTCGAGTCATACTGGGGAAAAGATGAAGAAGAAGAACGTTTTTAACCCACCATGTTTCGTTCGTTTCTAAGCTGTCTATTTCAAAATAAAAATAACCCGTTGTAAAAACATGCGTACGGCTTATGTGCATATACAAGACATCGTGGTTCGATACCTGGGATCATTCCAAGTGCACTGGGCCATGGACTAACACCCAGGCCTGAAGTCTGAGGCCCATCAATCTGTTCTGCTTCATGCAATGGTGGCACATAATTTTATTTGGGTGGAGTCAGGCTAGCTATCCAGTCAATGTGTGTAAAGCAGTGGGGTGGAGCTAGGGCAGCTGTTCTGTTCTTGTGTATGGCAGCTTGGCTGCTGGGTAGCTATCATTTCTTGGAGTGTGGCTGTGCCGCTGATGCTGTGCCCCTCTACCAGTACACTGGTACTCATTTTGCCAACCTCAGAAAGATGACAGACTGAGTCGACCCCACCTGGTGTCAACTCAGCAGCCAACAGGGCTCAAACTCAGGACCCTGAGATCCCAAGCCAGCCACCCTAACCACCCAGCCAACACAAGGTTTAGGGCAGCTGAACCCATGTATAATATGTGATATTTTCTAAGTTTAAAAAGGGCATAACTCTGTGAAAATTGACGAAACGCCCTGAAACTCGAACGTTTTCTGAAACTTATCATAATAAAGCCACATACCAAGTTTCAGTTGAATATGTTAAGGGTATGGGGAAAAAAGTCTGAAAAACCACAGGTGGGATGTACAAACGTACAGACGGACAGATGGAGAGCAAACTATAGTCCACTCCGTGAAATCGGTCAAAGACTCATAAAGTATAAATTCATGAGTGAAAATAATAAAAACAAGTGGTGCCAAGCACAACAAATCCCACCCATTTAAGGCATAAAGTTATTTTGGGGATCAAATTTAAATTTGATACATCCTTAACCTGAATGTTGATTATAAGGAATAGAATAAGGAATATTTTAGTCTTAGTTTGAAGTCGATTAAACCATTTTTGACGAAGTTATGACCGTAAAATGATTTTGACCTTTTCGTGACCTGACCTTGACCTTTGACCAAATTGGACCCAAAAGTTAATGCAGTTGATCGAGGTTCATTACCCACCTGTGGATACAATTTGACAGTGTTTGAGCCAGCCGTTTTCCCGTAAAGTTGTATTTTCGTTTTAAATGGAAAATTTGTAATTTTGACCGATGACCATGACCCCCAAAATTTCGGATCCTACCGATCTTCACAAATATGTATTTTTCACTATAGGAATGAGTAGGATTATAAGCGACAAATAGAATAAGGTTCACTATAAGCTTAGTTTCAAGTAAATCAGATCATTTTTGATGAAGTTATGAGCGAAAAACGATTTTGATATTTTCGTGACCTTGACCTTGACCTTTGATCCAATTGGACCCAAAAGTTAATGGGGTCGTCCAAGGTTCATTGCCCACCTGTGGATTAAATTTGATAGTGTTTGCTAAAGCCATTTTGCCGTAAAGTTGCTAACAGACAGACAGACAGACAGACAAACCGGACGATTCCAATATCCCGCTCCCTCCCTCCGGGGGATGGGATAGTGAACACAAAATTGAAAAAAAGAGAGATTGTATGAAAATTTAACATGGTTAGAAATAAGTGGTGACCCAGGTGCCAAATGCCACCAAAAACCCTGCCGGGCCACCAAAACCTTGGTCCGAGGTAGCCCGTGTGGCCATTTGTGTCAAAATCTTCGATACGTGTTCTTTGTCGAGGTATACGGTCATTACTTATCATTATGCAATCTCAACCAACGAAGCTTGCCAAGGGGACTATGGGTCATAAGGCAAAGGTTGTCAAGACTTTATTTGCCCCTCTCACCTGGGGTTCCGAAGGTGGGATGATGCAAATTATCTTCGACATCTCCACTCATGGCTCGCAGACTTCCTTTCCTGTTGCTGCCAACATGTGGCCCTAAATGGAGTTCTCTCATCCCCTCTTCCTGTCCAGGTTGGAGATCCTCAAGGTTGCGTTCTGGGCCCTGTTCTTTTTCTGGTTTTCATTAATGATCTCTCCGACTCTCTGGAAAATCCTCTTTATCTCTTCACTGATGACTCCACCCTTTGCCGTTCCATCTGTCATCTCTCAGATCGGCAAGCAGCAGCTCCTTCAATCTGCAGATCTGGATAAAATCACAACCTGGTCGAACACGTGGAACATGTCTTTCAACCCTGATAAATCTCACACTCTCACTGTCCCTCCGAAAGGATCGTTTAGACCACCTTCCTCCCATCTACTTTCTCAACAATCCTCTTGAAGAAGTCCTTCCATTCAAGCTTCTGGGTTTCACTATCTGCCAGATCTTTCCTGGGAAAGCCACATTTCCAAACTGGCCTCCAAAGCCAGTCGCCGACTGGGCATCCTTTGTCGTGCAAAGTTCTTCCTCAGCCCACCTGAGCTCCTGTCCACATGCAAAGCTTTCATCCGCAGCCTGGTGGAGTACTGCTCTCCCCTCTGGGCTTGTGCTTCCACCTCTCACCTTTCTCAGCTTCACGCAGTGGAAACTAAGGCATTTAGGATCATTGGTATCTCCCGCGGTGAGACAGTCTTTGGGCCTCTCACTCTCTCACCACAGACAGGTAGGTGGTCTTTTGAGTGCTAAAGCCACTTGGCAAGCTCTCTACAATATTCGAATCATCACTGCATACTGTATATCGATCGACTTGAACAAAGTTCAGGGACCACATGTCTGTGTTTTGCCCCGCGTTGTTCTGTGGTGCATCGGGCAGTGGCTGGCTTGCTGAAAATGTGCAATGTTATTTTACATAACGTTTTCCGTTTTTGTACAATCTTCTTTCATGATATGACCCATCATTTCAATGTATGTTACTCCATGTTGAGAAAAAAAATTAAATGTTTAATTTTTGTAAGTTTCCTCAACCGTTTCCTTGGAGTGCTTGGTTACGCCACTGAGCGCATATGCTCTTCAAGGTTCAATGGCGATGCTGCGGTTTGATACCGGCATTAGGACGGCAAAATAAATTACATGATTTCAATGAGTAAAAAATGGTTTCAGTTGTTACAAAGCAATGAATCTCCACATCACGGCAGGATAACCGAGAGTGGCACACACTCGTTGTAAGCTGTCTCGCCTGGGTTTGGATCCTGACCCAGCCATAAGCTGTCATCCGGGTGTTTCACAGGCAGAGTGATTCATCAATGTGTGTGGAATCTCTTGGATGGAAGTTAAACTGGGCATCACATCTGCCGGAATCCTCCCCTTCCACACTCTCTTCTCACACTCCACCCCACCCCCTCCCCTCTCCTCTCCTCTCCTCTCCCCTCCCCGACCACTCTCCTCTCCCCTCCTCTCCCCTCCTCTCCCCGACCACTCTCTTCTCCCCTCCCCGACCACACTCCTCTCTCCGACCCCTCTCTTCTCCTCTCCTCTCTCCGACCCCTCTCTTCTCCTCTCCTCTCTCTGACCCCTCTCTTCTCCTCCCCTCTCTCTGACCCCTCTCTTCTCCTCTCCTCTCTCCGACCCCTCTCTTCTCCTCTCCTCTTTTCTCCTCTCCCCTCTCTTCTCCTCTCCTCTTTTCTCCTCTCCCCTCTCTTCTCCTCTCCTCTTTTCTCCTCTCCCCTCTCCAACCCCTCTCCTCTCCCTGACCCCATCTCCGCTCCTCTCCTCTCCCTGACCCCTCCCCTCTCTCTGACCCCTCTCCTCTCTCCGACAACTCTCCTCTCCTCCCCTTTCCCTTTCCCTGACCCCTCTCCTCTCCTCCCCTCTCACCCTGCTCCCTCATCCCTACCCCTCTATTGAGAGGACTGTTAAAGATTGACAGTTTTGTTTTGAATTTAAAACTGCTTCCCCATAAGGTAGCATGTACGAATCAGCTTCGGAGTGAATCAACCGGAGGGCTGCAGAGGTCGCTGCATGTGCGAGCCCCTGTACTAAGCCCCAAGGACATGTGCGAGCCCCTGTCCTTAGTATAGGGCTGCCCTAAGCCCCTGCAATCAGTGAGACAATTGCCAGGTAGATTAGCATGGGCTTTAATTGCTCCCACCCTGCTTTATATAGAAACTGGCAATAAAAAACAAAATGTTGTTGTTTTGATGAATTATATCACCCTTCCTTGCCTCTCATGCCACCACCTTCCCTTCCCCTCATGCCGCCGCCATCCCTTCCCCTCAAGCCACCACCATCCCTTCCCCTCATACCGCCACCTTCCCTTCACGCTGCCGCTTTCCCTTCTACTCACGCCGCTGCCTTCCCTTCCCCTCATGCCGCCGCCTTCCCTTCCCCTCATGCCGCTGCCTTCCCTTCCCCTCATGCCGCCGCCTTCCCTTCCCCTCATGCCGCCGCCTTCCCTTCCCCCTCACGCCCACGCCTTCCCTTCTCCTCACGCCAACGCCTTCCCTTCTCCTCACGCCACCTGCAAATCCATGGCCCTCAAGCTAACCTCCTCCCAATCCTCCTACCCCTCCCCACTTCTCCTCTCCTCTATCCCTCGTCTTCCTCGCTCCCACCGCCCCCCCTCCCAGAGTGTACACTGATGTTTGGTGAGGTGTCGCTCTTCCCGCCCCCCTCTTCACTCCCCCCACCCTCACCCCTTCTAGCTCCACCACCCCTCCTCTCTCCTCTCTCCCTCCCTCATATTATTCCCATCAGCAAAGCAATGAGCTGTATCTGCTGGTATATATATATATATATATATATATATATATATATATATATATATATATATATATATATATATATATATATATATATATATATATATATATATATATATATATATATATATATATATACATACATACACAGTTTTGGTCCCCATTCCTCAATGGTGAAGAATCACCGATATAAATTAAAACATTCTCGTACCCAGATCCGGATTAGGATCCTTGCAATACAGCCAACCTGTCTACCAAGTTTTATCCAGAACTTTTTGAAATATCGTGCTATTTATTGTTTTTGGTCCTATCTCTCAATCGTGAAGAATCACTTTTTAAAATTCTCGTATCCAGATCTTCACCAAAATCTAATCATTTCTTCCTTGACCACACACTGAACCTGTCCACCAAATTTTGTCCAAATCCATCCATAACGTTTTGAGATATCCTGTTTACAGTCAGACAGACAAGGGTGAAAATATAACCTCCATCCACCTTTGGTGACAGAGGTAATAATGGGTCCTAATTTTGCAGCCTACGGAACACCACATATAAGGTCAAGAGAAGTTGACGTTTCGAATAGTTTGCGATCGATGTGATTTTTAAAAAAACCCAAAAAGCTATAGTATGATTTACATGACGAAAGGCTTTCCTAAAGTCAATGGTGCAAAAGTGTACATAATTTCTAACCTTGTCAACACCTCTAAATGCTGTCAAACAAACTCATAGGGTAGTGCATAAATGAACGACCTTTCACGTTGCCATACTGTTGGCGATCGATGCCATGTTGTGTATATCCCTCATCATTCAATCGGCAAGAAACCCCTCAAACACTCATGTATTTCAAGTTTCACAGAGATCAGCCAGAGCTGGTCATAATTAATAATGGGTACTCTTCAGAACTGGGCATACAAAAACAGTTGTTCAAATTTTGGGGGAAACATCCAGATCCGAGACATGAAATATTTCAGTAAGTGGTTCTGACAACTCATACTTAAATTCCTTTAGCAGTCATGTTGGAGAGTCAGCTGGATGGCTGGCTTTGGATGTGTTGAGTTGGCTTAAATAGGTAAACACTAAACATCGCTCAATAAATGGGGATGGTAGTGCTCGCAGATAAGGTGTTCATAGAGATAAATTCAGAGGAGGTAAGTCTGAGACAATTTGGGCAAGGAGTCACCCCAAGATAACAGGATATCTGCAATATAATTTAATCCCGTTATCTTAGGGTTATTACAACAAATTAATGAGATAACAGGATATCTATTAAATTATTTTAAATAATAAATAATTAAATAATAAGGTAACAGGATACCTTCTTGGTAGCATACTCATTTTTAAGCTGTCTCGCCTGAGTTTTGTTTTCTGACCAATTATAATCTGTCATCTTGAAACTTCCCAGGGGCCGTTGTAGCAACGAGTGTGCCATCCTTGGGAGGGATGTGAAGCCGGATGCCTGATCAGCGAGCATGCTGCTCATGCACAATGAAGATCCCGCGGTGCCATTTTGAAAAGTCAGGCATTGTACTACATATGACCATTGCAAATTGGGTACCCTGACCATTGCAAATTACTGTCCTAATCTACAGGGCCAAGTGGTTCCTCAATGATGATGCAACCACCAGACCAAATTCATCATCAAACTCTTGTCAAATACGAATTTGACAGATCTTGTTAAAAAAGTTTCATGAATGAATGATTGATTGCATTAAAATGATGAAGTGATATATGAAATGGTTGTCATTCCTATATTGCTAACATAGCAGCTGTTAAACAACACATCCGCTCTGTCGACTCTCCTGTGAAAGCTTTGTGATGACAACTCCGCACTATTCCTTACTGTGCCATTCATACCGGATCAAACTCTGGGAGGTTGAAAGTTGCTGGTTTCCATCCAAGAAAAAACTCCTCTGGCGTATGGAAAGGCAAACCAGCATTGAGGGAAAACTGAAGGGAAAAAGCATGACATAAACTAATAAATCAATGTAGAATGTGCAGCAGCCTCAATACCATGTAGACTACACTACATTCTAGAGATGCCTGCATGGAGGAATTTGTTACTGCAGAGGTCCAACTGCTATTAAAAAAATTATATATATATATATATATATATATATATATATATATATATATATATATATATATATATATATATATATATACACACATCCATCATACATTGTGGGATATCGTTAAAGAATAAATCAATAAGATTTTCCTCTTTTTTTTTTTGATCATCAGAACACAATACTAGTGGGACATGTCTTCATTCCTATAATTTCATTCGTATTTGAAGACTTCCCGCCCCCCCATTCAAGAATGAGTCCACATACAAAAAAACAGCATGAAAGATTTTGTACCAAGCGGTCACTGCAAGAAAAATCCTTCTTCTTTTTGCCAGGTGCCCAATTAGCTGGTCTGCCAGCCGCATCTGTCAGAGAGGGGACAAGAAAATAATGAAAAGCAAATCAGAATCACAAGTTAGCATGTTCATTTCTGCAATTTATTTGTCTTTCCGAAGTGTCAGTGCATTCACCAGGTGAGATGGGATACCAGGTGAAATGGGCTGCCATTAATGGGCACCACTGTTACACTGATTGCAATTCAGGAAGCATTCCAGAAAACCGTTTTGAAAAGCTCAAAAAAAAAAAAAAGGAATTAAAATAACGCAAGATGAGCCAAACAAGAGTCAAATGTGGAATAAATTACATTTATCAGAAAGTAATTATCCCAGCCATTCTTAAAATCAAAACAAATCATACAATTCATTAATGATTACTCCCAACTTTAATAATATATTGTGGCTGCATTTTTACCAAGTATTTAATACGGTGATTAAAATGTGAAGTATTAAACACAATGGGACCAAGGTCAAAATTCCCTCCACACTTCCCACATTCCCCCACAAAAAAACAATGCACGTTTTTCAACCAAAAAGACCGTGCCTTATGAGGTGATGCATGGTGATTGTTCTTACACTTGTTTGTACTACAGATCGTTTTGAATCTTGTTTGCTATTTGTTGAGAGTTCTCATGAGTACAACTTAAAGAAATCAGTGATGCAAGCTATTTGCTTCCAGAGACGAGGAATGTTCATAACTGATCAGACAACGAGTAATGAACAATTACCACCGCCACTGAAGGTTTACGGAAGTTGTGTTTTCACCCGTCTGTCTGACTGTGTGTCTGTGAACAGGATATCTCAGAAAGTTGTGGATGAGTTATGACAAAACTAGGTAGATCAGTTTCATTGAATGACAAGAACAGGCTGATTCGATTTCGGTTCAGGTCCAGATGCAGATCCGGTTTATCAGTGGCATACAAAATGTAAACTGTTCAGCTTGGTGGCGGTATGCACTCTGTCAAGTGCCGTTCTTGTTAATTTTATATAACTAGAAAAAACAAACTAGTAAAGGATACAGTTAAATTTGCACCATCCTGTTGGATGATTTAGTATCATTATTTCGTATGCAGCCTGTGGCTGCTGGTTGCACCATTGCTCAGAGCGTGGCTGTTCCACTGAGGTAGTACCCCATTTCCAGTAAGCTGGTAATCATTTTGCCGACCTCAGAAGGATGACAGGCTGAGTCAACCCACCTGGTGTGATTTAACGACACGACAAGTACTCAAACTCAAGACCCTAAGATCTTAAGCCAGCCACTGTAACCGTTAAGCCAACAGCAGGCTTGGACTTTTTAGTAGATTCATTATCATGAATTACGCACACTTTCAGGAAAACAACATGCATTTGTAAACTGATGAATCAGAATGACTCTGTGTAAACATGCCATTGTGTTGAGCACATGGGAATTGTCATGCAAATTATCATTAACAAGAGGTGGTGGCACTTGCACAGAATTTTTTTTTTTTTAATAAGAAAAAGACATTAAAAAAAAAAATGCATTTTCTGCTGCAGGGCAGGATATGAGAAACTTGAAAATAGACATTTACGTGAAGCTTGGGTTTCCTTGATGAAAGCAGAAGAGAGAAAAGAGATAATTTGAATTGAGCAAACATCAGATGCTTCTAATTTGAGTTTTGGTTGGCAAATGATTTTCAAAGGGCACATGACCTTTTACCTTTGACCTGTTGAACCCAAAATTGAATGAGTTTGTCTCTTTATTACAGTCCATACTTGTACCAGGTTTGGTTGAAATCCTTGCAGTTGTTCACAAATTGTTGTGGTAACAAAAAAAAAATACCTGATAATGGGTGGACGGTGGACATACCTCTGCCAGGCAGAGAAAACGAACAGATATAGTAATGCTGAGTTTTTGAAACTTCATCAGTATTTTCCTTTAATGAGATTCCATTAGCACCAGTGCCACAATAGCTTATACAACAGGTCACAAAGGAAGACCATCCTTAAAAAAGCACCCTCACAAAATCCTTGGACTTGAGCAAAAGCAGGAAGACCTATTTATTGTTTGAAGTATAACAATACAAAAAATAAAAAAATAAAAAAAATCAAGACGATAAAATAAATCAATATAATGAACATTGTTGGCACCACCCCACTAAATTATGAATTTATAATGCATATTGAAAGGGCCTCACCTCCAACATAAATGCTTTTTATTGTGTCCACAGATATGCCATCGTTGGCCTACAGCAAGAAAGTGAAAAAAGTTCTCAAATATCACGACTTTAGAAATTGCTTCTAAACATGTAGAATAACTTGGCAATCACACTAAAGAATTGCTAACGAAAGCAACATTGTTCTTACATCAGCTTGTATTAGAACAGCAAGCACTCACCTTGTCACATAAATACTCCCACATGCCGAGGAGAGGCTTGCGGTATGCATCCCTACCCGTGGCCACCAACACCTGCACACATTTATAATCATGTGGAAAGAACATTCATAATTAAAGACTGGTTGTGGTTAATCATGACCAAAAACAAAAGATACCTGTTCAAGAATGCAAAGATTGGGTCTTGGTCATTCCAGGTGACCCCTCGATGATGCAGATTGTGCGCAGAAGAAGAAAAAAAGCCGATCAAGAAGCAAACAATAAATACTTTTAAAATATGAACAAACAAAATAGTGCCTTGTTCGGACTGCATAGTATTCTGTTACAAAGAGTGCAGGCATTCCGAGGGTTTCCGAACCATGAGCAGAGCTGACGGTTTCTACTTCTCATGGGCTATGAGCTGCGATTGCATCACCATCAAGGATACACGACAAGCTTTTGCAGACCTGTTCCCAATGAAAGTGTTGAACTTCTCTAGTCCTGGCTAATTGGTTTTGGTACCACCGCACTTTTCCCTTTGCAATACTTAATTTGCTTGCATGCAATTTCAGCATTGCATTTTATCACATTGCTTCGCAGAGATGCACAGCTTTGGATAACTACTGCGTTGAAATGTGACAGATACCTTTTCACTTGTTGAACTTGATACCAGTTCAGCCTGTCTATTCTCCTCCCAAAAGCACGAGTAACTATTTGATTGCGAAAAAGCACCAAGACAGGGGCTTTCTTGTGTCCACTATTTTGCTTTCATCAATGTTATATGTGGCTGTGAGTGTGGTGATTTAATGACACAAACGAGCTGTTCCACCTGCTGGAACGAGGCGGGAAAACATCCCACAGGAATGCTTTGCTGGCATGATTGAAGGTGGGGTTTCCCTCCGGAAAGCAGGATGCCAGTGGGAGGTGTTGACGCTGAAGCAGATCCAGCCAGGAACAGATTGTGATGCGAATGATACATATTGTTGTGGTTGACCGCCGTGTGGAGTCGAGGTCAGATCCTCCACCTGCACGATCACCAATTTAGCGACGGATAGTCGAAAAAGAATATATGCCATCTGCCGAGAAAGCCAAATTGATCTTTACTTCGGTTTTCGGCGTACAGATAGTTTGAACGAGAATTTGACACTTTGTCCGGTTCGCCCTATGAAGAGGATGGAGGCCCAAGTCGTAACTTGGGTGATCCAGCAGTAGTTTTATCGTCTCCTGTGCGGTAATGACACCAATTTCCCACGATCGTGCTTTTTAACCACTCTGAGATCAATCGCCAAATTATGAACCGCACATCAGCTGACACAAATTAATTTAAGTAATCAGATTTAATAAATGGTGAGGGGAGATTAGAAGAGAGAAAAGCACGTATCAACAGCAATTGCAGAATCAATGTACAGTATTGTACTATAACAATCGGATACAGATCCCATAGTTGCCATATGATTCCCCCTCACCCATAATAACTCATTCAGCTTAACAGTGTACCTTATCCATCCTCTCGCCAAATATCATTTCACAAAAATGATCGGCAAAACCCAGGGGTAGAGCCTGGAAAAGTGTCTGGAAGCAGTTCGGTTCTATTTCTGAAAGGAGGCGACCGCTCGTTATCCACGTTGACCGACGAAAGAACAAGGCGCGCAGCTTGTTTGGCGAGGTATGTGCCAGTAACCCTCTCTGTAAGCTCAGCGCATCCAGCAGCACCGAGGCAAATGCAAAAAATTCTTTCTTAGGACTCCAGGGAGCAATTTGATCCGCATCTACAGGGATTCTCCAGCTGTTTTTTAATCTGCCGATCATAAGCACTTTATCTCGGTCATTTTAGCACTTATCATCGACCGATATTTTCATAACCGCACAGGACACGAGTAACAATCCACGGTTTTTCCACCTTCTGTGGTGATGCTAATTACCAGCCTTAGCAGTCTCCAAGACCATGAATGACTTTTAAAAGGGACATTTAACAAAGGGATAACAGAGGATTAAAGGATCACAATTAAAATCTGTCTCAACATACTTCACATGCCATACTCCTGTGCTGAACATTTAAATAATGAAATAACAATACTACGTTACTCCCTTTAAACCATATCACATCCCCACAACAATATTTTCTTGATAACTCTGACATCGTAGGTCACATGGTATGGGAGCCATATTGGATGAAAGGAAAAAAAAGTGGGGGCAATACCCCTGGGTGCTCACCTGGAAGAATAATGATACTGAGGAGGAAGTCAATGTGGAACGGAATCAGAAAAATGCACCAATGTTATAGCAAATACACATTTTGGGGGGCTAACCCCCCCCCCACCACTCCCGCCACAAATCCCCATCTCTCACGATTTTTAAAATAGCATGATCAAATGAAATGGAAGACCAAGAAGGAACCCAAAGAAGTAAGGAGGAAAGATGGAGTAATCAGGAGGAACCTGCATAGGATTCAGGTTTCAGTTGCTACTCCACTACCCTCAAACCCATCCAGGTGCAGCCAAGTGGGCCTTACAGACAAATTTCTGCAAGAATTCACTTCTCATTAGAGAGATACTGGAGATAACGAAAGAGAGGAATAAAGAGGAAAAGAGATGAAAGAGAACAAAAAGCAAGAACTAGAATGACTAAAGAGAACTGAAAAAATGTCAAAAAAAAAGTGTGAAAGGAACAAAGAACAATGATGTCGGGAAGAACCCGGAGAAACCGATTTTGGCAGTTACTCCCCAGGTTCAAACGCAGCAACATGTACAAGCTACCAGAGGTCTGTCAATTGCCACCAACATCAAAACTATTCCGGTTCAAGAATGCAGCCGAATTATCGACAACTTCACCAAGAGAATCATCACCCAAACTTTGGTACATCATGGGTGATGAAGGTTGTGGTCAAGTTTCATCAGAATTGTGTGTGTAGTTTCTGAGAAGAAAGCAAATACCTATTTTGGGGGGGGGGGCAACCCCGTAGACCCCCTTCGGACACAATTTTTTCAATGACATGAACAAACTTTGGTACAAACGGTGATGAAGGTTTTGGTAAATTTTCATCAAAATCGTACTTGTCGTTTCAGAGAAGTTGCAAGTATTTGTGGACGGACAGATGCACGGACGACGTGCCATCCCATAAGCTCCCCGGAACTACATTCCAGGTGAGCTAAAAAATGGACATCTCCGAAACCGCTCAATGAAAAAAAAATTGAAAGTTGGCATGCCATCAATTCCCCATGTAATGTATTGGGTAACAACGATGACATCAGTGAAGTGATATATTCCAGCCATAATTGGTTGAATCGAAATCTTTATCCAAAAAATCTGCAACTTCATACAGGGTGTTTCATCAAAAAACACAACCCCATGAAAGTTATCTGAAATTTTTTACTTTTTAATACACATTTTTTTCTGTTGCAGTTTTGTATGAAGCATCGTTTGGAGGAAAAACTGCAAATATCAGTCATGCTGTTAATTTTGAAGATGGCATGGACAATTGAACAAAGGATCTTAATTGTGGAGTCTTACTTTGCCACAAAGTCATTTGAATAGACTCAAACACGATTCAGAAAGAAGTTCGAAACCAGATTAGCCCCAGATAAGTCTGCTAGTTTTTGATTGATAGAGGTTTATGTACCATGGGATAGTACAAAATCATAATTGCTCAAAATATGGTCGCCTGAGGATTGCAAGAACACGAGAAAACTTTGAAGCAGTTCATGAAGCAGCTTTGAGGAGCACCAGGAAATTGCTGCGTCATCGATCTCAAGCTTTGAACTTATCTTTATCAAATACACAAAGAATTCTGAAGCAGGAACTAAAAATCTACCTGTATCACATATAAGTGAAGCACAAACTAACAGACAATGATAAACAACTTTGTGTGATGATGTGTGAATGGTTTGAGGTAAAAATGCGTAGGGATCCAAATTTTCTGAGTAATGTGTGGTTTTCTGACGAGGTCCACTTTCTTTTATGTGGTCATGTTAACTCAAAAAAACAACGTGTTTTGGGGTTCTTGTAAGGCCATTTCACAGCCATAAATGCTCTGGATGGGTTCCATAAGCAAATCTGGCATCATTAGACCTTTCTGGGTTCAACATGAAGAAGAGAAATGGTAACCATAACCACTGAACAGGACTTCAAAGTTATCCAGAAGTTCTGGGTTGCCTTAGCGAGGAAGCGCCACATAGACAGGGCTGTGCAATGGTTTCAGCAGATGGGGCCACACCTCACACTTCCAACAGATCGATACAGTGATCGAACAGAAATTCAGTGATTGCATCATCTCTTGAAGGACAGGTGTTGAATGGGAGCTCAATTCTCCAGACCTCAACCCACCTGACTTCTATATTTGGGGTTACATGAAGGATAGAGTGTACCAGGGAAGACCTCAGACTATTGACAATCTCAAAAATGCAATTGCCACCAACATCAAAGCTATACACCAAATTATCGACAACTTCACCAGGAGAATCTATTTGTGTTGCTGCAGCAGGGCAGCCATTTAGGACATGTTTTGTGAATTGTCTTCTGAAATCACCAGTTTCATTATTGTGTGTTACTTTATTCTACATATTAGAAAGATTCTTATGTAAAAATCACATGTTGTTTCAATGACAAAAATTAAAAAAAAAATTATTGAAATAACTTTGGGTTGGTTTTTGATGAAACACCCTGTGTATCTGATCTACGACCCGATGCGAGTGAAGAATTAAACTTATGATGTCATCGGTCACGTGGTCTGGTGGCCATATTGGATTGAAAATAAAGACATTTGAAAATCTTCTTCTATAGAACTGCTGAACAGATTGAGGCAAAACTTCATACGTATGATTGACCAGCCATGGGGAATACAATTTCTTCTTTTTTTCAAATTCATCTGCATTGACGCAAATTAGCCTTCGTGTGCACAAAAGAGGTCACTAAATATCCACAGAATCAATCAATCATGAATAAAGCTATGGATAATGGCAATGTATGAAACAATAGGGTGTTGTCGATGATACGGGTATATGGGTCATAATTGTACCATGCTCAGTTAACGGTAGTATTTTGTTCAGAATTAGCACATGGGGAGAGATGATGCACTCTACTAAGTGCCATTCTAGTTGTGGTTTGAACCGAGTTGATTATTTGAGAGATGTGTAATAGCTGGAAATTCTAAATCTAGGTTATAATTGATTGCAGTCCAGAAGCTT
>NC_140967.1:53605635-53632516 GCF_056783735.1 Eptatretus burgeri
GAACAAATGCTGAGCTGATTTTACCAATATGCCTGTTCTTCTTACATGACCATATGCCTGTGCACTATGCCAGCGTTGTGCAGACTCCCATTCATTACTCTGGCTTTAAGCAGGTGGATCACTCATTCACTCCCTACGCCCTCCCCCCACACCTTGTACAGACTAGACCTGGCCCCCAGTGATTATAATCCGTTTCGACATTTGAAGGTTGCCGATTCGCCAACGAGGTAATGACTGAACTAATCAAAATGTGACTGAATGAGCATTCTGAAAATTTACATATTACTGGCACAGAAGGTTTGAAGGATGAATGGAGCCAGTGCACTGAAATTAAAGAGAAATCTATTGAAAAAAGATGTTCCAAAATAGATTTCTGCAGTTTACTTTCTGGGCTTAGATAATTGTATCCTGTTCTAAGAACTATTTGAATGCCCCTTATACCAATGCATCTTTGCAATATCTCAGAATTCAATATAATTTAAAGTTCTTAGTTTTCATACAGGAAACCAATGTTAATTTTCCAGTTGATTATAATTACAGTTTCAATTAACTTACAAAGCCGTGTCATACGTCCATAAGTGTTACCTTGTATCCATCAGTCAGGAGCTGCATTAACTTGTGTGGAATCTCTGGGTAAAGGATCCTGCAAGGGTAGAGCCTCCGCTTAATGAGGTCATGCATTAAAGGTACATTTGTACACATGGTGATGTATTACATTTTTTTAAAGTAAAGATTAAAAACACAATGGTAACAACAACTGTCTCCTATGGTATGGTGAGGCACGAGAACTTTATTTCCTGGTGAAATCACACCACAGCAAAAGTGGGTTTGAGAAGTAGTGAGTAAAAACAGTGATAGTGTGGAATATAAGTAGAGTGTCATGAAGAGAATGATGTTGTAAAATAACACTCTCATTATGGGCATTAAAGGTGGGAGCGAGTTCCGGTTCTAAATAGTGTAGAATAGCATTGGCAAAATATTATCAGATATGTCAAAATATATTATCTATTTAACTACCAAGTTATTGATAGCACTGTGTTACAAATGATAACAAAGTTTGAAAGGATTCACCAAATACAAAATATGACAGCAAATCATGTCTTGTCATGTCATGTCCAAAAGGATGCCATCTTTTCCTTTTTACACTAGCTGGTCTGCTCATTACATTTTGACCCATTTCTCGAGAAAATCTGTAAAAGGAGATCCCCAAATCGGTCTTTAAACTCGTGGTACATTCTGGAGCATAGCAACTCTTCATCATGGTCATTAATAACGATGAAGATGTAGACTGTGCTTTTTGGCACAAATTAAAACTGTTAAGAAGGATATCGCGTGGGCACGTCAAGTGAATTGGGGAAATAAGAAGAGACGTATTCGGCCGAAATTATGGAAATAACATACTTGTCGAGTCACTCGCAATACCAGTACTTACAGACTTGGAGAAACCACTGACAAAATGATATGAAATCAGAAAGAAGCCAAATTTGAATGGTAAATAAAGATCACTTTACCTAGTATATATCAAATCATCTTTACAAAGCTGACATTTTTCATAACTCCATGTCTACAATAATTTTCAAATATTCTTTCTTAATAACTGTGAATGCAATTTTTTTTTTAAATCAAAGACAATACACAAACACAAACCCATGACTCAGCAACATGCACATCACTTGAATAAAAATTTTTTTTCGAAACAACAGACAAAGAAATACAAGTGCAAAGTAAAACTAATACATGGAAGAGATTATATTATCTACACAAAACCAACATCACCAACACCAACACCTACAACAAAAACAACAACACAGAAGAAAATAAGCAAACATCAAGTAAAGTTCCAGAAAGTAGATTTTGGTCACAATAAACCATCAAATAAAATTATTCCTGGCAGAAAAGTTAATTAATCAGCAATTGTTTCATCAATGCCAAAACCCACCATCATCACCATTATTATGATGCACTTGCAAAAAATGTGTGTGCATGTGTGAACAGACCTCCAGTCATCAGCGCTGACAGGAAACACCTTCCCAGATTTTGTTGTGACAATTGTTCCATCAATGTCAAAACCTGCAATCTGCACGCACGCACGCACACGCACACTGTTCCATCAATTACAAATCACATACAGATAAGTAACATAATCACAAATTGCTTAATTAAGTGCAAATGCAAGATCAACATTTCTTATCGCTGTGAGTATATAGTCATGGCCAAAAGATATTGGCACCCTTGCAGTTTTTTCAAATAATTTACAATTTTCTCAAAAATATGTTGAAATTGACAAAAGTATTTGGGCTCCACAATTCTTTATTTCACTGTTAAAATTACAGAACCTTTGTTTTTGATTCAGAATTTAATATATAATTTTAAATCAGAAAAAAAAAGAAATGGTATTGACAAAATTATTGGCATCCTCGACTTAATATTTGGTTGCACAAGCTTTGGACAAAATAACTGCAGTCAAGCTCTTCCTATAGCCATGAATGAGCTTCCTACACCCCTCCACTGGCAGTTTGGCTCCACTGATGTGTGATCAGTGCTAAATTTGAATGGTTGTGTCTTTGTGCTCTAGGTATGTGGCTTTTCCGATCTATACACCTGGCAGAAGAAAAAAAAGACGAGCATTGACTTTTGTCTTCACGACGGACCCCCTTATGAAAACGGGAATGTCCACATGGGTCATGCATTAAACAAGGTATTGTTTCATCAAAACGAATGCTTCACATAAACCAATGAATGTTTGACCAGCCTCGGTGGTGTAATGGTTAGAGCATCCGCTCTGAGTCTGGGAGGTCAGTGGTTCAAACCAGACCAGGCCAAATCAAAACAAAGACTTTAAATGGTGCGTGCTGCTTCCTTGCTTAACGCTCAGCATTTAAAAGGATAGAGCATGGACAAACAACCATGGATCTCATCCTGCGTCCTGATGATGGGCCTGATGGCCTCATCCTGCGTCAAAGTTCCTTTCAAGGGAACTCGTATTTTTATTAGTAAAACAGTTGTGTCAAAATATTGGCACCCTTGCACTTTTTTCAAATAACTCACAATTTTCTCTAAAAATAAGTTGAAATTGACAAAAGTATTTGGTCTCCACAATTCTTTATTTCACTGTTAATATTACAGAACCTTTGTTTTTGATTCAGAACTTAATATTGTTACGGCTGTGGAAATTCGCAGAACACCATAAAGGTCCTTAGTTCAGTTAGATCGTAACACTGGTGTTCAGGAGTGTGGGATTCAAATCCATCCCACCTCCAACTAAATTAACGGGAATCGGATCAGGGGTTTGTAGAGCGACCCTCGATTCCCACCAAAAGACGAGCTTTTAAATTGTTCCGACAAGCAAATGGCATTTCAAGGTGAACAGGGGCGGGGTGGATTAAATATAGATGTAGAAATGTTAGAATCCATGGTCGAGGACGCCTTCGCGATACAGTTTGCACCCATACCAGAAGGTTGGGAAACACGGCGATCCAATGTATCTGGTTCCCCGATTTATTATTATAACCGCAACATGAATAGTAGTCAGTGGGAGCGCCCTGTGCAGGAACTTTTCCGGCAAACAAACTCGGAGTCGCAAGATGGCGGCGCGGCCGCACCTCAGCGCGGCACGAGGCGTGAGCGGGCCGCTATTAATAGCACAATGAGCCGCACTGCACGGCGGGGGAAGCGCTCCCGCCCACCGGTTCAAACCACGGGGGCATGGTAGGCGAGGCAGGGCAAGACGGCAGTACATTGCAAACTGAATTGGGCGATGCACAGGAACGAATTAGGGAGCTGAATGAGGAATTAGCCAGCACAGTCGAGGAACTACATAAGGAAACGACTCAAGTAGATTAGTTGCATGGGTTTTTGTTACAAAAGGCGAGCGAACTGAATAAAAGAAAAGAGGAGGAGCAAATTAGTATCTCCCGGGATAGGAAGAACTTGGAGGAAGAATGGAAAAAAAAGCTGGAAAAAGGGAAATGTGAACACGATCGGGAATTGGAACTACTGAAGGAAGAGGTAAGATCAGGCAATCAGATAAGGGAGAGCCTGGAACAGGGGATAGAAAGAGGTGAGAAATACCTGGAGCAAAGGAAGGAAGAATTGTTGGAAAAGTCAAGACAGTTCAAAGAACTACAGGGAGAAATGAGGAAAGTAGAGGAGAGTACCCATAAGTTGGAACAGGAGAAGAGCAAACTGAACGAAAGAATAGAGGAAGAGCAAATTAATAATTCCCGGGATAGAGAGAACTTGGAAGAGGAATGGAAAACAAAGCTGGAAAGGGAAAAACGGGAACACGATGTGGAATCGGAACAACTGAAGGAGGAGGTAGAAGAAGGCAATCGGAAAAGAGAAGGACTGGAACAGACGATAAAAAGAGGAAAGGAATGGCTAGAAATTAGCAGGGAATACAGTAAAGGAATGGACGAATTAAGGAAGGAAGCATTTGAAAGAGGTGTGGAGATGAGGACGGAATTAGAAAAAAAAGCTTCTGAGTTACTGAAACATCAAGACAAAGAAACGGGATAACAAAACGAACTGAGGATGTTGAGAGAGGAAAGAACAAGAAAGGAGAATGAAACGTTAAGGAACTACACTGTGCAGGTCGAACACCTCGACGCCAATACCAGATTAAAGAATGAGATGCAAGAAAGAGTAATGAAAGAAGAACGAATGAAGCAGGAAGGAGAGAACAACAAATTGAAGGAAACAACGAGATTGGAGAGGGAAGAACAAGAGAGACGGTGGAATAAAAAAACAAAAAGAACACGAATTGGAAATTCACCAACTAAAGGAGATGAGCAAGAGAATGGATGAAATGAGGAAGGAAGAATGTGAAAGAGGTGTAGAGATGAGGGCGGAATTAGAAAAAAAAGCTTTGAGTTACTGAAACACCAAAACGAAGAGACAGGATTACAAAACGAGCTGAGGATGTTAAGAGAGGAAAGAACGAGAACGGAGAATGAAACGTTAAGGAACCACACTGTGCAGATCAAACAGTTAGAAGCTAAAGCAAGGTTGGAGTGTGCGGAGATGAGAAAGGAATTGGAAGAAAAAATTTCTGAGTTACAGAAACACCAAAGCAGAGAGAGAGAATTACAAAACGAACTGAGGATGTTGAGAGAGGAAAGAACGAGAACGGAGAATGAAACGTTAAGGAACCACACTGTGCAGATCGAACAATTAGAAGCCAAAGCAAGACTAAAGAATGAGATGCAAGAAAGAGTACTGAAAGAACAAGGAATGAGACAGGAAGAGGAAATCAGCCAATTGAAGGAAACGATGAGATTGGAGAATGAAAAACAAGAGAGACGGTGGAGTAGAAATAAAAAAGAAAGACAAGAACAACTGAAAAAGAACGCAAGGTTGAAGTACGCAGAGATAGTGAAAGAACAACAAACGAAACAGGAAAAAAGAGATTAACCAATTGAAGGAAACTATGAGATTGGAGAATGAGAGACAGGGGGTGAAAGAAATTAAAAAAGAAAGACAAGAACAACTGAAAAAGAAAGCAAGGTTGAAGTGCACAGAGATAATGAAAGAACAACGAACGAAACAGGAAAAGGAGATCAACCAATTGAAGGAAACGAAGAGATTGGAGAATGAAAAACATGAGAGACGGTGGGGTAGAAAACAAAAACAATACGAGTTTGAAATTAATCAATTCAAGGAAAGAGCAAAATTTGAGTCCACAGAGATGGAAAAATTCCGGAAAGATAACGAACAGCTAACGGGGCTCAGAGAGGAAGAACGACTCAAATGGAGCCAGGAAGTAGAACAGCACAATGATAGGGGATGTGTGACATCACCACAGGGAGGAACGTTAGTGGTGCGGGACTTGATTGACATCACTCGTCGGATGAAACAACGATTAGGGCAAACCCTGAAAATGGAGACGAGGGAAATAACAAAGACAAAGAAGGAAATAGAAGTATTGCCCGATACACGGGAAACAGACCGAGTCGAGACTGAATTAAATAGAATGAAGGAGGAAACAGACGAAGATCCAGGAAGAAACTAATAGACATGAAGAGATAACAGAAATAAAATGTATGGAGACGCGGGAGATAGAAAAAATAGAGGAGAGACTACACGATAAAGACGGGGTGAAAGACGAACACACACACACACACACACACACACACACACACACACACACACACACACACACACACACACACACACACACACACACACACACACACACACACACACACACACACATTGAATTAGCGAGGGACCATGAGGGTGAGCTCGCGGAATGTGTAGTCACCCGGTGCGAGCAGCCGGATAGCCTCCTTCAGGAATGGGGGGAGATGCTATGCTCCCCTGAAGCGGATCTCGACCAGGTGGGTCTGGTCGAGCTTTGCGAGTTAGAAGGGGCGAGTGCTGTGGACGAGTACACGCAGAGCTTGGGGGTTATGGAGGCCCCGGAAGCCCTTGTGGTGGTGCTAATCCCCAGCGTGATTGTCCCGGTATGTGTGTTCACGAGTGTGGCGAAATGTGTGCTGAAGAGTGCGCATAGCGTGGGTGAAAGGGGTTGTGTGAAAGGGACCGCATGTGTGAGTAAAATGGTGTGCGAGGTTGCGAGTGAGCCGAAGTACGTGCCTTCCAGCACACCGTGTGTGGATGAGGAACCATGTGTGAGGGAGACAGCGTGTGCGAGTGAGATAGCAAGTGTGAGTGAAAAGGTGTGTGCGAGTGGAACCACGTGTGCGAGTGAAAGGGCATGCGTGAGTGAACGGCCGTGTGTGAGAGAGACCGTGTGTGTGAGGTCGCTGTATGTGAGGGAGATGGCGGTCGGCATGCGGGAACATGCAACCGCATGTCCGAGTAAGAGTGTCATGTCGAGGTGTGTGAGCCTCGTGGCACGGGGGAGTTTGTGCGCGAGAGTGCGACGACGACGGTGCCTGACGGTGGACAAAGGCTGAGTAGCGGCCGTAGCTGTTTTGAGCACCGTGCCGGGTTTGCACGGCAGCGCGCGCGGGGTCCGTGCTGTGCTACGCACAAGGCCGCCACGTGCGCGCCTGTGGGAGTGAAACCCAGTCCGTAAACGCACGCGGTGGATTAGCCGATCCCGCGGACGGACAGAAGGTAGGCTGGAAATGGATTTGGATCGGATGGGTTCTCCAAGCGAGCGCGTGTGAAGCTCCGACGAGCAGAGACCGTGTCTCAGAGGCAAAGACCGATCCACAAGACCAGAAGCATCGAGCGATGCTCGCGTGGGGAACCCCTCGAAACGCGAGGCTTGTTTTTAATGCGCAGTGTGACGTCATGGCTGCACGGTTGGAATCTGGCAGGAGGGAAATCCCTGCCGGATGGTACCGTCCGAGGAGGGACGAGGTGCACAAACAGCTGCCATGACGTCACGGGGAGAAAGCGCAGGTTGCGAGTTGCCGCGCTGGTGCACGCATTTAAAAACAAAACAAAAAAAAGCAAGCCTCGCTTCGGGTGAACAGGATTCCCGGGCACGGGGTGGAAGACGACCCCTGGCCCGGGCACAGGATACCGCAACTTAGGGGGAAGGGTTAGTAATAGCTAGACCGGCACCATGGGGCAGGCATAAGTCCTCAGGAAGCCCGTGGAATGGATAAGTTAGAGGAATTTTAGGTCAGATTTAGGATGGGAAATAATATTTGAAGACATGAGCAGACTTTGAGTGTCTAGAGGGGATGGAGCTTAGCTACGCAGTGTTAAATGGAATGTGCTACTAGTTTAAGGGATGACGTGGGAGCACGAGTTAGTTAGGGGAGGTAGTTAGAAGGATGGCAGAGTTCAGTGGTGTGTGTGTTGAAGAGTTGTTGGTGAGTGAAGTGGAAGCATATGCTTGGTGAGTGAGTGCGGCCAGCGGGTCTGTGTGAGTGGAGCGAATGGGGAATGCATGGTGCGATGAGTGATTGGGGGGAGGAGTGACTCCCGCCCAAGGGACCCTGGGGTCAGTGTAGAGTGAGTTAGGGGGTTAGTTAAATTGAAAAATGGAGGTCGTTTTGTTGTTGGTGGGAATGTAGGCTCAAAACCCATTTGGAGGGGTGCAGGAGCCCTGTTGACGGGCTGGGAGCGTGGCTACGAACGGTGAGTATCGCTTACTGGGTACCCCGGGCACTGGGCTAGTCGGCCGCGGTAGGCCAAGGGTCCATGGGGGGGACGGGATAGTGTAGGGGGCATGGGTGGGCCCGGGGCGCCATTGGCCGCGTGGGCAGTGTATTGGGCGCGGGCACCCAGGGAAGGGGCCCGGGGCGCCAGCCTGCCACGTGAGCATTTCAGGGGAGTAGCCGGGGAGGGCACTACCCAGTGTTTAGGGAGCTGGTAGGCTCGGAGACAGTTGTAGTGCCCGGGGGTGCCATCGTTGGAGAATCGGCAGAGGGTAGCTCTTGCCAAGGGAGCCACGCGTCCCAGCCAAGAGACCGTGTGAGGGCACAGGAGGAAAATTCGAGGGCGAGGCCCGATATTGTGAGGACCCTAACACAGGCGACGGGAATCTTGGTTTGTAGAACCAGCAGTTTAAGCGAGAGGCGCTTTTGGAAAGCCCCGGGGTAGTTTAAAGTTAATAATGGTTAGGGTAGATAGGAAGTGTACCCCTCTGCACCATCCATCCCTTCGCTCGTTGTGGGCCGCTGGACCCACTTTGGGTTAATCGATAGCTGAGATCTGAGGAGGCCATTCTGAGGCTTCAATGGGCCTCCAAACAGGACACTAGCTCTCCCTTATTCCCCTCCAGGAAGGGAACATTGGGGTTGGGAGTAGGCTAGGTGACAGGATAGGTTAGCCGGACAGAGACAATAAAGGGGTTTAGGGAGACGAAATTATAGAAGGGAAATAAAAATAAAAATAAAACAAAAAAATAAGTTGGGGCTAAATTGGATTTTTGACAAATTAAGGGAGTGGGTATGGACAGAGACAGACAAAGGCGATAGGTTGGGAGGGAGTCAGTCAGTGTAGGTCCGAGCCCGCCTTCCGAGTGGCCAGCACCACCGCACTCCCTCCACAAACCGCGACAAGGCCTGTGCCGGCCAGCTTCATCTGCCGGCCTGTTTTTACTGCAAGGCCTGTGCCGGTCGGATCATCTGCCGGCTGTTTTACTGCAAGGCCTGTGCCGGTCGGATCATCTGCCAGCTGTTTTACTGCAAGGCCTGTGCCGGTCATTCATCTGCCGGCTGTTGCCTACAAGGCCTGTGCCGGTCAGCTTCACCACCGGCCCGGTTTGCTACAACGGCCTTGTCTTGCCTTGCCATGCCTTGTCTGCCTGCCTCTGCATTGACCCCATGCCTGCTAGCCCTTCTGTTTTGCATTTGCCCCTATTCATTACCATGTGCGCCAGGATCATCGTGCGTGCTGCAGGGACTGCCCTGTAGGCAGCCGCATCACGGGACTGCATTGGCAGCCCGTGCACCGTGTGTTTCATCCATCCATCCATCCATCCATCTGTCCATCCGATCATTGCTTGTGTTTGCTTGCGCCAGAATCATCGCGCGTTCTGCAGGGACTGCCCTGTAGGCAGCCACATCACGGGACTGCACTGGCAGCCCGTGCAGTGTTTTGTTGCATGAGTCAGCTCATCGCGCGTTTTGCAGGGACTGCTCTGTAGGCAGCCGCACACCGGACTGCACTGGCAGCCCGTGCACCGCTTGTGTTCACTGCGCTCATTTCAAGGGGGAGGTCTCGGACTGCGTGTGAGCAGCCGGCCACATTCGCTGTCACCTGCAAACTAGAGACTGCATGTGGGTAGCTTGGCTCCCTGTGTTTCTTTTCCCCACAGAGCCCATCGATCCTGGGCCATGGTTTAGTGTAAATGTATATGGTTAAGGTTTAAGTTAAGGGTAAGATTGTAAATGAGTTGCGCCGCCTGCATGTTTGTCGTCGCGCCAGCAATTTATTTAAGTCGTCTGTATGAGTGGGTTTGTTTAGTTAGTTACTCAGCCCGTAGGTTATCTATTTTTGGGACACGAATACACTAAATATCGCACTCAGGGATCCGAAGATAAAACGTATTCGGGGAAACTTACACATTATGGCACATGAAAATTCGACGACTCAGGACGAGTCTGTAAAAAGGGGAAGGGGTAGTGTTATGGCTGTGGAAATTCGCAGAACACCATAAAGGTCCTTCGTTCAGTTAGATCGATAAGTCTGTGTTCAGTTAGATTTCCCCACCGTTGTTTAATGGGATTATTCGTGTCACCCGGGCTGTGAATCTTCAGGTAGCCATTATTCTTTGCTATTGTTATTTTGGACCAACGACCAACCGCTTCCCACAACCACCTTAACCACACCACCGGGTTTCCACCTCGGCACACGGTTTCCAGAGGCCTGGTCTTCGTCGAGGGAAAGCAGGCGGCCCCCGTTCCCCCCCCCCCTTCCCCGGACGAATGGCGTCTCCACGGTGAATTCCACCCTGCTGTGGAAGAAGACAAGTACAGCGGCAAGGGAGCGTCCCCGATTTGGTGGGAAAACGCCTCCTCTGAGAAGGTTCACACAGGTTCTGGAAGGAGGGCGGGGCGAGAGCGGAGGGGCGGGGAGTGAGTAATAAAAAGGACGCAGGGAGCATTCGTTCTCTCTCTCGGGCGTTCGTTCTCTCTCTTGGTGGTTGCTGGAGTTGTCGCGGCCGCTGGACGCCATGGAAGGACCTGGGCTGCTTCTGCCGGAGCTGCATGAAGATCGGGGCTCGTGTCCGAGTCAGGAGCTGGGAGCAGCCAGTCGGCAGAGGTCCGGGCGTCGCGAAAGAGACACGGGCGGGAAGCGCAGCCCTGCTGTGTCGCGCGAACCTGCGCGTTCGTGTGGGGAGAGCCAGGGAGAGCTCGCCTGCCACGCAGAAGCCCCGAGCGCAACCGCGGCTATGCTAGCTGCCGTGGGGACGGAACGTCGTGACTCGCCCCGTCAAGGCACCGCGTGGGTGCAGGTAACCTGCAACGGTCTTGTGGGGGCTTTTCGGTCACCAAGGCCCCACGTTATAAAGGCCCATGGGCCCAGTCTGACTCCCTTGTCTATGGGGGTGGTCTTTTTCCTGGGGTTTTTCTTTCGAATGCATGTTGTAGCGCCGTGTCCTTCAAGTAAAACCGTATAAATGACTGTACATAATTGCTAATAGACGGTCGTAGCACCTTTTGTTTTCGCTTTTATTGATTGCATACGTGCATGCCTGTATACGTGCTGTGTAAAATAAATGTGCTTGTGTGAATGTTAACCCATTCGTCATGTCCCCTTTCCCCTATTGAAGTGCCATCTTGTATTGCGGAATATTAGTTGGTTTTAAAATAACCGATAAATAGAATTGGGTCCGGTGAGGTCTGGCGATAATATCCGCTCGGTTATCCCTGAACAGAACGGACCACTTAAGCAGTTCGTGTCCAAGCAGGCCTTCGCCAAGGTACGGTCCCTCGTACCGTGACCCGTGACTGGTTTCTGGCGTTGTTCCAGAAAGTCACGACTGAATTGTCCGTTCGGTGGGCGAGCGGCTATTATTAGTGAAAAGCGGTCATTCGCAAGCTGGACGGGTGTAGATTCGTAACAATATTGTTGTGGGCCAGGTATCGGCGACGAGCATGACCGCAAGGTGGAGCAGTGGGATCGACTCTACCGAACAACCGGAATCTAGATTGTACCTTTCAGAAAACTCCGAAAGGTACGGGTCCCTTACAGGACCGTGAATCGTCAAGAAATCAACCACGTGGGACGGGGTTATTTGCCAAACTTCAAAATACCTAGAGGCCCATGTGGCGAGCTACCGAGTATTCACACCCTCGACGGAGCTCTAACGGGACGAGCATTTTCTATGCTCGAACCGTGCGTAATCTGAGCGGATGGTTACCGAGATCCGTCGGTCCAACGTACATCAACAGCAGCAACGGCCTTTTTAATTCTCCAACACGCACCTGGCTAAACCAATAAAGGAAAGGACGAGGATGACCTGAAACATTCAACAATAGGGGTATTTATTAACAGTAGGTGGGGAAGGAGGGAAGCACGTAAGGGCAGAGTTATCACGACTCATAAAGAAATGAGATCATGTACAGCACAAGCACTTAAACAATTCCTACATACAGACAGGGTCCACAGACAGACGCACACCTAAAATAAACTAAAGGGACCTTCCTGCCTCGTGCGGTCTTCGACGAGATGAGCGAACCAGGACGAGACCAGCCGCATCGAGATGCGCCAGGCCAGCACCAGCGACGACACAAGACCAGAAGCACCGAGCGATGCGTTCTGCGCTCAAGCAGACCACGCACTCGAGCTGACGGAGAAACAGACGACAGAGACAGGACGAGATGAGATGAGAGCAGACGCCGGCCCACGCCAGCGACGGGACGAGCGCAGAGAGCCAGAACACGCCAGCGACGGGACGAGCGCAGAGAGCCAGACCACGTCAGCGACGGGACGAGGGCAGAGAGCCAGACCACGCCAGCGACGGGACGAGCCGGGAACCAGAGCACGCGCTCGAGAAGACGGAGCGGAGATTGTTTCTCCACGCACTCGAGCAGATCCGCCGCAATTATTTGCTCTCCTTTTCTTTGTCGATCTCGGGCACGGTCCACTCATGCGTGGCCCGCTCTGATTGGGCGGACCGCTTGTTAAGGCCCCACCTTCTTGCGAAGGACCACCCCTCAAACAAGCAGAGCAACATGGTCCTGCGTGGGCTCGGCCCACGTCCGTGCTAACGTGCACGTGGGCAATGGTGCCGGTCCAGGATGGTGGGAGGAAGCGAGGTGAAGGCGTGTTGTTGTTGTTGTTGTTGTTGTTGTTGTTATAAGGGGTGTAAAAATGTAAAAGAAAACCCTGACAATCAAAATAACTCTGCAGCACATGAACATTTAATTACGCATTAAACAAGGGATGGGACCCTAACTAGAAACACTCACTTACCGATATAACTGTTCTATGAGGACCTCTGTCTGTCTGTGTGCACAAGGCTTCCAAATTCGTAACACGACCCCCTCCCCTTTTTTACAGACTCGTCCCGAGTCGTCAAATTGTCGTGTGACCAGCATGTGTCAGTTCTCCCCGAGTACGATTTACCTACGGATCCCTGAGTGCGACATTTTTTCCATACATGTCCCAAAAGTAAATATCCTAATGCGCTGCGTAACTAACAGACTCACACGGACAACTTAATTACATTGCCGGCGCTACTGCAGACACACAGGTTAAACTTACTTCCAATTTTTACCTTAACTAATATTTACACTAACCATGGCCCAGGACCTGTCATCTGTGGGAAAGAAGGCACAATAATCTCAGTCATTTTTGTGTGGGTGAGTGCACAGCAGCTGAAGGTCAGTCGTCCTCAGGGCCTGCTCTAAAGGTTCCCCTTGAGTGTCTCCGCGAACCTTCTTCTTTTTATTCCTTTCATACCCCCAGCTGCTGGAGACAACTCACCCTAACACGGCAGGCCATGCGCCGTCCCACAGGCCATTTGAAGTGGCCTTTGTGCAAGAAGAGGTGGCCAGGCTGCTCAATGCAGTCGCAGGCTCATGTGAATGGACGGACAGGGATGGATGCAAGAACGCAAAAATGCAGGGGCTGCACAATGCAGTCCCATTGATGTGGCTGCCTGCAGGGCAGTCCTTGCAAAACACTGGATGATCCTGGCACACATGGTGATGGTGACACAGTGGCAATGCAAATAGGGTAGCAGGCATGGGGTTATGGCAAAGGCAGGCAACAAAGGCATGGTAAGGCAGGTGCGGACCAGCAACTGTAGCACAAACAGGCTGGCATGTGACGCTGGCCAGCCTCTGGTCTGGTCCGTGAGGTTGTGTGGAGGGAGTGCGGTGGTGCTGGCCGCTCCGAAAACGGGCTTGGGCCGACCCTACTGTCTCCCCCAACCTATCGCCTTTGCCTGTCTCTGTCCATGCCTACTCCCTTAGTTTGCAACAACAAACAAATTTAGACCACTTATTTATTTATAATTTTGTCTCCCGAACCCCCTTTCTGTCTTTGTCCGGCTAACCTATCCTGTCAACCAAGCCTACTCCCAACCTCTAAAATCCGTTTCGGAGGGGAATAGGGAAGAGGCTAGCGTCCTGTCTCGAGGCCCAACGAAGCCTCAGAATGGCCTCCTACATATCTCAGCAATCTTTCCCAAGGTGGGTCCAGCGGCCTACAGAGAGTAAAGGGATGGATGGTGCGAAGGGGTACATTTCCTAACTATCCTAGCATTTATTAACTTTCAACTACCCCGGGGCTTTTCCAAAATGCCTGTCATTTAAACCATGGGTTCTAAAAACCAGGATTCCCATCACCCGTGTTGGTGTCCATTATACATTTGGGCCGAGCCCTCAAATTTTCACTTGTGCCCTTGCACAATTTCGTGGCTGGGCAGTGTGGCTCACTTGGCAGGGATTTCCCTCCTGCCGGACTCTAACTAGAGCACGCCCGGGCCCTGAGGCTGTCTCCGAGCCTACCTGCTCGCTATGAACGTGGGGGGGTTGCCCTTCCTGGCATTGCCCCCTCCGATGCCCACGTGGCATTTTGGCGCTTCGGGTCCCATTTCCGACGGGTCGCCCGTGGCCACTACACTACCCCGGTCCCTTGGACTACTCTGGCCGACTGTCCGGTGCCGGGGTGCCCTCTACTCGATGCCCACCTTTCAACAGCCACGCTCCCAGCTGGTCCATGGACTCCTGCACCCCTCCAAATGGGTTTCGTGCCTTCTCTCAACACCAACAACAAAACAACCTCCTTTTGGTAAATTTGACTAACCCACTAACTACTCTCTGACTCTGAAAAATCCTCTATATCTCTTTGCTGATGACTCCACCCTCTGCCGTACCATCTGTCATCCCTCAGACCGGCAAGCAGCAGCTTCTTCGCTCACTGCAGATCTGGATAAAATCACAAACTGGTCCAACACGTGGAACATGTCTTTCAATCCAGACAAATCTCACACTCTCACGATGTCTCTTCGAAAGGACCGTTTAGAAAACCCCCCATCCACTTTCTCAACAATCCTCTGGAAGAAGTCTTTTCTTTTAAGCTTCTGGGTCTCAATATCTACCATGACCTTTCCTGGGAAAGTCACATTTCCAACCTCGCCTCCAAAGCCAGTCGCCGACTGGGAATCCTCCGTCGTGCAAAGTCCTTCCTCGGCCCTCTTGAGCTCCTGACCACTTACAAAGCTTTTGTCCGTAGCCTGATGGAGTACTACTCTCCCCTCTGGGCTGGTGCTCCTGCCTCCCACCTTTCTCGGCTTCACGCTGTCGAAACCAGGGCATTTAGGATCATCGGCATCTCCCGCAATGAAGCTAAGTCTTTGGGCCTCTCACTCAATCACTGCAGGTTGGTCGGTGGTCTTTCTGTCTTCTACCGTCTCCTCTCCAGCCTTGCCCCCCCTGCTCTCTCTGTGATTTGTCCCCAACACATTTCCACAGGGCGCTCAAGGTCCACCAATAACCCCCTTCTGGTAAAACCACCAAAATCACGAATCACTGCTCACCTTCACTCTTTCATTCCTCTTTTTTCCCGCCTTTGGAATAAACTCCCTCACTCTATTCTTTACCATTCTTCCCTCCAGGCTTTAAAAACAGCTGTTCACCACCACCTCTTATCATCCCCTATCCAAATCCTCGATCTTTTCTACTCCCGATAATGCACCCAAGCCCACTTCCTTCAAATTCCCCTGCTTTCCTTCCTGAAAGTCCCTGTAATGTCCATCTTCTCTTCCTCATGTTCCCCGTCCCATCCCTCTCCCTTCCACAGATCTCCAAATGTGTCTGTTCCCCACCGTTTTGTCCCTCCCACTCCCACCCCTCTTGTCTCATGCCCCCTTGCTGTGCATTGTGTGTTAGCTCTCATACGAGCCTGGACAAGGTATACAAGAACAAAAAAAAACTAACATTATACTGGTCACTTGAGTGGGACTCACTCCTCCCCCCACTCATTCATTCACACCATACATTCCACATTCACTCCATTCACTCACTCAGGCCTGCTGACCCATACTCACTCATTGTATTTCTTTTTCTCTCTCAATTTACTCACATCACTCAACACTGCCATTCTCCCAACTATCTCGTGCTCCCTCGTCATCCCTTGAACTAGTGCACGTTCCATTCAATTCTACGTAGCTAAGCTACGTCCCCACTACACAATCCATGTCGGTCCATGTCTCCCAAAATTCCATTTTCCATTCTAAATCTAAACTAAATTCCCTCTAACTAGTCCACGGGCCCCATGGAGGACAGCTCATGCCCGCATGAGGCCGGTCTAACCAAGCTAAACCCATCCTACTAACTAATGCTCCTATGCCCAAACACCGGACTGTGTACTTGGAGCGAGGCTTTTTTTTTCACCACCATGGTGGCGGTCGACGGCTCACTCGCTCGTCCCTATGTGCGATAATAACGTCCCTTCCGATGGCCGATAATATAATCGAAGCCTTTTCCGTCGCCCTGCCAATTACAACAAGCGCTCGCTTTCGTGGGATTTCCCACATGGAACAACGTGCGCTGTTCGCCCGGAGCTCGTGCCGCAAGGTCCGGGCCGATGACGTCACTCGCGCACCCAACCTGCACAGTTTCCCAAGCAGGTTAGCACGGGCGCATCGTCCCGGGAACCTGCTCTGTGCGTTCCGCGAACAGAACACGCGGCATGCAGCACGTGGAGCTTCGCACACGCGCCCACGTGGGAACCCGCGTGTTCCAATTTCACCCAACACTCACCGACCTTTTAACCGTCCGTGCGACGGTCTCTTTCGAAACGCGGCACGTTCCCGCACCGGAATCCCTCCACGAAGACGTGCACACGAAGGCCGTTCGTAAAATGCCGAAGCGGCCTCATGCGCGACGTCTCGCCAGACCGGCGCAGTTACCAAAATACTTACTAGCATCCCATTCGGCTCCCTATACCCGTCTCCCATCTGGTCGGTCCGACGTCAATTTTCATGCACGCACTCACGCATGCACGCCATGACACTCGCACTATACTCACCTTCTGGCACACATTTCAGCACACACTCCGGGACAATCACACTGGGGAATCGTGTTAACACAAGCAATCCCGGGGTTTCCATACACCCCAAGCTCCGCGTGTACCCGTTCACAGCACTCATCCGCTCAACCTTGTTTGGCCCGACCGGACTCACCTCGTCGCGATCTGCCTCGAGAGAGCGTATTTTCTTCCTCTGTTCCTTAAGGAGGCTATCTTGCTGCTCACACCGGGTCACTAAACATTTCCCCAGCTCAACCACATTGTCCCTCACTAACTCTATGTGTGTGTGCTCGTCTATTTCGCGTTTAGTTTCATACAATTCGCCCCCCTCTTTTGATTTCTGCGTCTCCATCATTATTTCTAAATCCTGCGTCTCCGTCACCTCTTTTAATTTCTCCGTCACCCCCTCGTGTCCGAGTTTACACGTCTCCACATCAATTATCGTGATGTCGCTCGTCCCCTCGACCTTACCCGTCTCCATCGCGGGCCAGACACATTGTACACTCCGTGTTGGCTCGGTTGCTCCGCCATGTGGTGCCGCCATTATGCCTTTTATGCCCGTCCTCATTGCCTCTTTCCCCGCCTGGAGACTCAACCCCATGCTCTGCATTTCCCCTCGCTGCGTTTGCATATCGCCCCTCATCTCATCCATTTTGCGCGCATTTGCGTCCATTTTGGCATCCATTCGTTGCTCATCTTTCCTCATCAGCATTAGTATTTCCCCCAACTGGTCCAAGTTAAATGTCCCTGACGGAGCTGATTCGCTTCGTTCGGGGTCGGATCCGCCAGGAGCCGGGGGGGGGGGGAATTTGCTGTTGAGGGCGGCCATGTACCGCCACCCCCGCCACTCCCATTACGACTTCTGGGTCCGATCGTGGGGAAAGTTCCTGCATGAGGTGGTGTCCTGGACCATGGGTTCGTCTACCACTACATCTACCTCAGTACCCACCTGCTTCAGCCCATCTTGGCTTGCCATGTCGCGTGTTGGAAATTAAATTTAAAAAGCTCGTAATTTGGAGGAGCCGGGGGGGGGGGTTGCTCCCTACACCCCCTGATCCGAATCCCGTGAATTTCTCTACGGAGGCCGAGGGGCCAAATCGCACTCCTGACTACCAATTTGTTGTGGGCCGGGTATCGGCGACGAGCACGACCACGAGGTGGAGTAGTAGCGTTGACTCCACCGAACACCCGGAATCTAGATCGTACCTTTCGGATTTTCCGAAAGGTACGGGTCCCTTACAGGACCGTGAATCGTCAATAAATCAATCACGTGGGACAGGGTTATTTTCCAAACTTCAAAATACCGAGTATTCAGACCCTCGACGGAGCTTGAACGGGACGAGCATTTTCCGTGCTTGAACCGTGTGTAACCCGAGCGGATGGTAACCGAGATCCGTCGGTCCAAGGTACATATACAGCAGCAACGGCCTTTTTAATTCTCCAACACGCACCTTGCTAAACCAACAAAGGAAAGGACGAGGACGAGCTGAAACATTCAACAATAGGGGTATTTATTAACAGTAGGTGGGGAAGGAGGGATGCATGTAAGGGCAGAGTTATCATGACTAATGAAGAAATGAGATCATGTACAGCACAAGCACTTAAACAATTCCTACTTACAGACAGGGCCCACAGACAGACGCACACCCAAAATAAATGAAAGGGACCTTCCCACCTCGTGCGGTCTTCGACGAGACGAGCGAACCAGGACGTGACCAGCCGCGTCGAGATGCGCCCAGGTCAGCGCCAGCGACAACACGAGACCAGAAGCATCGAGCGATGCGTTCAGCACTTAAGCAGACCACGTGCTCGAGCTGACTGAGAACCAGACTCCAGCGACAGGACGAGATGAGAGCAGACACCGGCCCATGCCAGTGACGGGACGAGCGCAGAGAGCCAGACCATGCCAGCGACGGGACGAGCGCAGAGAGCCAGACCATGCCAGCGACGGGACGAGCGCAGAGAGCCAGACCATGCCAGCGACGGGACGAGCGCAGAGAGCCAGACCACGCCAGCGACGGGACGAGCGCAGAGAGCCAGAAAACACGCTCGAGAAGACAGAGCGCAGATTGTTTCTCCACGTGCTCGAGCAGATCTGCCACAATTATTTGCTCTCCTTTTCTTCGTCGCTCTCGGGCACGGTCCGCTCATGCGTGGCCCGCTTTCATTGGGTGGACCTCGTGTTTCAGCCCCGCCTTCTTGTGAAGGACCGCCCCTCAAACAAGCAGAGCAACATGGTCCTGCGTGGGCTCTGCCCACGTAGGTGCTGACATGCACGCAGGCAATGGTGCGGGTCAAGGATGGTGGGAGGAAGCGAGGTGAAGGCGTGTTGTTGTTATAAGGGGTGTAAAAATGTAAAAGAAAACACCGACTATCAAAATAGCTCCGCAGCGCATGAACATTTAATTACCCATTAAACAAGGGACGGGACCCTAACTCAAAACACTCACTGATATAACTGTTCTATAAGGACCGCTGTCTGTCTGTGTGCACAAGGCTTCCAAATTCGTAACAATATGTCCTTTTAAATCAGAAATAAAAAGAAATGGTATTGACAAAATTATTGGCATCCTCTACTTTATATTTGGTTGCACAAGCTTTGCACAAAATAACTGTAGTCAAGCTCTTCCTATAGCCATGAATGAGCTTCCTACACCTATCTACTGGTAGTTTGACCCACTCTTCTTGTGCAAATAGCTCCAGGTCTCCCAGATTTGAAGGGTGCCTTCTCCCAACTGCTGTTTTCAGATCTCCCCACAGGTGTTCAATGGGATTTAGATGAGGACTCATTGCAGGCCACTTCAGAACAGACAAGCGTTTTGTCTTGAACCATTCCTGGGTGCTTTTTGAAGTGTGTTTGGGGTCATTGTCCTGCAACAAGACCCATGACCTTCGACTGAGATCCAGCTTTCTAACACTGGGTTTAAAATTGTGCTCCAAAATGCCTTGGTAATCTCCTGATTTCATGATGCCATGCACAAATTCAAGGCACCAGTGCCAGAGACAGCACAGCAACCCCAAAACATCACTGAACCTCCTCCATGTTTGACTGTGGAGAAGATGTTCTTTTCATTGAAGGCTTCATTTTGTTTTCTGTAAACATAGAGATGATGTGCTTTACCAAAAAGCTCTAATTTGGTCTCATCTGTCCACAGAAAATTCTCCCAGAAGGATTTTGGCTTGTTCAGGTGTGTTTTGGCAAACTCCAGTCAGGCTTTCTTATGTCTCTCTCTCAGCAGTGGGGTCCTCCTGGGTCTCCTACAATAGAACCACCTTTCATTGAATTGGTGACATATCGTGTGAGTTGACACTGTCATACCTTGTGTCTGAAGGTCAGCTTGAATCTGTTTGGTGGTTGATTGAGGTACTTTCTCCACCATTCGAACAATCCTTCGCTGCAATCTTCAATAAAGTTTTCCCTTGTGGCCACGTCCAGGGAGGTTGGTTACAGTGCTGTGAACCTTTAACTTCCTGATAACATTGTGTACGGTGGACACAGGAACATCAAGGCCTCTGGAGATGGACTTGTAGCCTTGAGATTGTCCATGCTTGGCTACAATCTTGTGTCTGACCTCCTCAAACATTTCTCTGGTTTTCTTGATTTTCTCCATGCTCATTGTGGTACACACAGGAACACAAATCAGCAGAATGACTCCTTTTTTTCTATTCAAACTGGTTGAATGAATGATTTTTATATTGCAGGCACCTGCAACTCACCAGTGGTGAGTTCAATTCCAAAGTAAAGGAGAATCACCTGCTTGAAATCTCATTATTTCTAACAACTTCTAAAAAGTGCCAAAAATATTGTCAGGGCCATTTTAGGATTTCTGTGTGGAATAAGCAAAGATAGAGTAATTTTTTTCAGATTTTTTGTTTTGTTCCACTGCAAAATGAGTACCAACTTTCTGGTATCCTGTGTCTGAGTGGCGACCCGTCCAGGATTGTGCCCAATCACCTAGGAGACTGCTTTGGCAGCACCAACGCTCTGCACAGAGTATGGTCCCAATGGATGGATGGATGGATGGATCTCCAAGTGCATATAGGTTGAGGATCAAAAAGAACTGGAGTTAATCAACGGCTATTTTGAAGTTTTAAAAGCCAATTTGCAAGAGTTCCACAATAAGAGGAAAGAGACGTCTCAATGAAAATTGGAAAAGTATTGCACATTTGAGGGGAGTATTGTCGCAAGCCAGGCGCTCAGCACAACTGGCTTTCCCCACAAGGAATGATGTGCTATAGCCCAGATGGGCCAACAGGCCTTCTCACCATGAACCTACCACAAGGATTGGTCAAGCAATATAGCTAATATGATTGCCACCATTAACAAACATTATACAAGTTGAATCTTGTGCCATGGATGCTAAAGTTAGCTTTTTTCATTCAGCACAAACTATGATCACACAGGCATGCACAGATAAGAAATCTTTGATTCAAATACAATAATGAATCAGAAAGATAACTCAGCATCACTCAAAGTCTCTGCACAAAAAATATGGCCTTTGATACATCGAAGAGATAGAACGATGAACCAACGTGACGTTGAGAGCTTCCATCTGTTATTAACTCTCTCCCCCATGATAAAATTGGTGGTCTGTGAGCTTTAAACCAGCGTACTCAGTCTGGGCTGGCATAGGGGAGGTGTGAGACTTTATCTCATGGAACCTACCAATTTTAATTTCGAAAATTATACATTCCACAACAGCTGCACCTCAGATCAAGCATTAATTGGTCTGCACATTCACATTTGGCAAGTGAGTTGCTTTTACCTTATAAATAAAATAAAATAAATATCAAAACACTAGGTATTGTCTGAAGCTAGGAGTTTATAATTATGGCACCATACTAAGACAGCTCCAGTGGAACAATGTTCAAGGACACATGCACACACCTGATGTGTTAAGTGGCCAGACATGAAAGCAAAAATAATAATAAATAATTAATTGGACAGCAACACTACAGGGCAACTTAAAGTCAAGCGCTGCAAAAACCTACCATGCTGCTTCCACGAATGCCATGGCTTGTGAATACCATCAGCTTGCCATGCGTCTCCCATGTGTCACTCATTGCTCCACCTGATGGAAGAAAATATTTATTCATATGAGAGGGAAGCCTCTGCTATGTATGATGTTCATGCTATTCTCAATACTGCACTACATACCATCATGTATCGTCGAGAAAAGCGAGCAGCAACAGAATCGCCAAATAAAATTTTGCCAACCATCATGAATAAAAATGTTCTCCAACTGCTTTTATACTTTCCCAATTCTCTTCATCTTCTCAACTTTCCTTCACCCTTCCCTTGCACATGCATTACATGGATTTCCTCCAAAGCATGAAAAGACATTCGATTATTAAATCATTGGGCTGCATGTACACCCTGGAAAAAAGGGAAGAAAGACTACCATCCCTCAGACATTCACCTGATTTAGAATGCACATGTTCTTCCGATAATATATTTCTATATCTCTATCTCTATCTCTCTATCTCTCTCCTTGTATGTGTAAACATCATCATTTTGCAAATTTCAAGGATGAACTCTCGAACCAGTCTTCTTCCTCAAAGTCGTGGTGCTGCATTGTTAAGTCAATCTTTGTGAGATGCTCCCCCTCCAATCACTTCTTCCACTCAAATGGCATCCATAAACCCAGACTCAGCCCAATATATGGCAGAATGTGTCAACTCGATAGTTGCCTCCACATCTCATGTACTCAAGCCATACTGCTGTCCCCACCTTACATCCTTGTACCCTTTGCCATCTCAACTCTGTGCACCTTTCACACTCAAAGGTTGAGAAACTTTTGGTCAGGCTCAAAATCGACTCTTCATCGGTGATGAGCCCAGATCACATCAATGACAAGTTTTCAAATCCTGATCTGCTGCTCTTGCTTCTCCTCTGTGCTTTTCAGTCTGTCCTCCTTTGGTTGACTCTTATCTACCTGGAAGGCAGCTGACGTCACTCCCATCCACAAGAAAAGTGTAAAAACAGATCCCATCAATTACAAACCAGTAAGCTTCTTTCCTATTATAAGCAAAGTCATGGAATCAATCATTGCTTCGAACATCTTCTTTCCTTTTCTCAAACAGCTTTGCTCAGACCATCAGTGTGTATTCTGTCCTCGACATAATCTGGACATAATGCTGATTCTCTCTCAGCAATGGTTGGAGGCCTGAAGTCTCAAACAGAGTTGAGGACCATCTCCTCTTGAACACATCTCATCCTGCTTTGCTTGCCAAGCTTGCTGCATGTGGCATAAATGACCGCTTTCAATTCCGGTTTTCTGACTTCCTCCACCCTTTCAGTCACTGTGTTAACAATGGAACTCTCTTCCCTTCTCTCATTGTGGAGGATGGAGTGGACCAAGACCATAGCTTGGATCCAATCATGTTCATCATCAACATAAACATACTCTCCAATGCTCTGAAAAGTCCCTCTTCCTTTATGCGGATGTTTCCACATTGTATCCAGCAGTGCTCCCATCACACTGACATGCAGTAATTAATCAGGATCACTGGAGACTTTTATTCTTAATCGTAACAAAGCAATTCAAACTTTATATAAAAAGGTGTTCGACATCAGAAGATGAATGTGGTGTACCCAAAAACGGCATTTGAAAACAAACGGATTATCACTCATCAGATATTATATAATGATCTGCTGTGACAAAGCGAACCAATGTGAACCGAACAAGAAAGAAAACTGTGAAATGTAATAATGTTGACATCCATTGTCTGCATATTTAAGTGCAGGATTAAACCTGGTGATTGCTTCACAGTTATGGTGGCTGACTTAAAATATTAGGGTCTTAAGTTCAGCCCCTGTCGTTCCAATAAAAAAACACAAAGCTGGTTAACTCAGCCTGTCATCTTTCTGAGGTCGACAAAATGAATACCAGCTTACTGGAAACATGGGGGCACTTGCACCAGTTGCACAGCCATGCTCCCAGCAATGATGAAACCAGCAGCCATAGGCTGCGATTAAATAATAATAAGTACAGAATTATGAAATGACCAAAAACAATGAAAACTAGAAGGGTGCTTGGGAGAGAAAGCGCGTGGATCCAGATTTTCGCTATAATCCAAACAATTCACCCTCGTCACAAAGCCGATCTATCTACCAAGTTTTGTCCGAGTCCGTCGACAGCTTTTTGAGACATCATAGTGTTACGGTTTTGCAAATACACACAGGTTCCCAGAGTGAGCTACAGTGCCTATAGTAAGTCCACATCCCCTTTAGAAATTTTCACCTTTTGTTGCCTTCTAGCCTGGAATTAAATTGCATTAAATCAGACTTTTTTCACCTTTATTTACACACCATAACCGACAACTTCCAAGTGAAAAACAAATTCCACAAATTTCAGAAAAATACAATACGAGAATATATTGGTTGGATAAGTGTCCACCCCACTAAAAATAGCAATAGTAAATGAGCTCAAGTGTAACCAATCACCTTCACAATCACACACCGAGTTAATTGGCCTCCACCTGTGTTAAATTGCAGTGATTGATGATTTCAGAAGAAAATCAACTGTGCCTGTAGGTTTCCTCTGCTGGGTAGTGCATTTCACAGCAAAGATTCAACCATGAGCACCAACGAGCTTTCAAAAGCCTTCCAAGATAAAGTTATGGAAAGGCACAGATCAGGGGATGGGTAAAAAAATATTTCAAAGGCCTTGAATATCCCTTGGAGCACAGTCAAGATGATCATTGAGAAGTAGAAGGCATATGGTACCACCAAGACCCTGCCTTGATCAGGCCATCCCTCCAAACCTGGATGACCAAGTGTGGAGGAGACTGATCAGAGAGGCCACCAAGAGACCAACGGCAACTTTGAAAGAGCTACAGGCCTTCATGACAAGGTCACTGTGTGCATGTGACAACAATATCTCAAGCACTCCACAAGTCTGGCCAATACGGTGGGGTGGCAAGAAGCAAGCCATTACTGCAAAAAGCCCACCTTGAGTCCTGTTTGAGGTATGCAAAAAAACACTCTGGATATTCAGAAGCCATGTGGCAAATGTTTTGTCATCTGGCAAAACAGAGATGGAACTTTTTAGCCGAAATGCAAAATGTCACATTTGGCACAAACCCAACACAGCACATCGCCCAAAGAACACCATCCCTACTGGGAAGCATTATGGTGGCAGCATCATGGTATGGGGATGTTTCATCAAGGAGTGGGCACTTGGAAAGATAGATGGGAAAATGGATGGAGCAAAATCCAGAAAAATCCTCGTGGAAAACCTGCTGCCCTCTGCAAGAAAGCTGAAATTGGGACGGAAGTTCACGTTTGAGCATGACAACGGCCCCAAGCACACAACCAAAGCTACAATGGAGTGGCTGAGGAACAAAAAGATAAATGTTCGAGAGTGGCACAGTCAGAGCCCTGACGTCAATCCAATCAAAAAAATCGATGGCAGGACTTGAAGATTGCTGTCTATCAACGCTCCCCATTCAACTTGACTGAGCTTGAACAGTTTTTCACAGAAGAATGGGAAAATATTGCCCAATCAAAGTGTGCAACGTTGGTAGAGACCTATCCAAACAAACTCACAGTTGTAATTGCTATCAAAGGTACTTCCACCAAGTATTAATTCAGGGGAAGGGCACTTATTCAACAAAGATATTCGTGTTTTGTATTTTTAATCAACTCTGAAATTTGCAGAATTTGTTTTTCACTTGGAAGTTGAAGGTTACGATGTGTAAATCAGGTCATGTCAGGTATGGGAGCATGCACCAGAGCAGCACGTCACTGCGTCCACTTTCCACCGGTACTCCAGGGGCCTCCGTCTGGCCAACCCCCAGGCAGATGCATGGCCCATCCCCATCTCCTTGAGATGCTGATCAACCTGCTGCAACCACGAGTCACGTGGTGAGCCCATTGGCCTCCTCCACTCACAAGGTTCACTCACTGAGAGAATCTGGTGAGCAGGATCATCATCAGGAAAATGAGCCACATGTCCGAACAGCCGCAGGTGACGCTCACAGACTATGCAGGTAGCAAATCTCATTTGAGTCTCTTTCAGCAACCGCTCGTTGGACACAAAGTCTGACCAGTGATAGCCAATGATTCTCCGAAGAGACCTGGTACCAAAGGAATTAAGCCTCCATCTCAGATCCCTGGTAAGTGTCCAAGTATCATATCTGTAGAGGAAGACTGGAAGCACCAACGACCTGAAGACTCGGACTTTTGTCCTCTTGCACAGGTACCAACAGCACCACAACCCATGATCCAGTGAATCCACGACTCCCCAGGCCCAATCCAGACGTCTATCGACTTCTGTCTCACAGGCAGCAGAGACATGAATATCATTGCCAAGGTAAGTGAATCTCTCCGTGACCTCAACATCCTCACCACAAACAGGTACAGACAAGACAGCAGCATCCAAGATGTCATTGAAAGACTGGATCTTAGTTTTGACCCAGGAAACCAATAATCCCAGCGGCTCCGACTCCTCATCCAGCACTTCGAAGGCCCCCAAAAGGATATCAAGAGTCTCCGCAAAGATGACTTCATCATCTGTGAAATCAAGGTAAGAGATCCTGACATTCCCAAACGATGCACCACAGCTTGATCTCTCCAACATCCTCCCCAGAATTTAGTCCATACCTCCATACAAGTGCTGAAAAGTGTGGGGGCCAATTTGCAGAACTCCCCTGAAGCACGTCGTTGCGTCCCCATGAAGAACTCCAGTAAGAACTGGAAATAAGTCAGCGATGGAACCACCACATCTCACAGCACTCTTAGTACCAGAGTATAGTTTAGACATCAGATTGATCAGTTTTGGTGGCAACACACGAAGACCAATACTCCTCCAGAGGACACCCCGATTCACTGAATCGAACACTTTGTAGAGATCAACATAGACTGCAAGCATCCCCTGCCGAAACCCTGGTCTGTGTTCGGTGAGGACTCGAAGAGCAAAGATACGGTCAATCGTTGACCTCTTTGGTGTCAAGTCTGACTGCT
>NC_140967.1:53633016-53653016 GCF_056783735.1 Eptatretus burgeri
TTGAATCGTATATTATATTATGTTAAATGTGTTAAAATATTGGTAGAAACAATAATGAATGTTTTTAAATGTTGGCAAAAATAATACATTATATTAGTTTTAAATGTTGTTGGAAAGTATTATTTAAAATGGTATATTTGAAACACAATATGCTTGTTTTAATGAACTCGAAACACCCACTCCTTACAGTCATGTGTATGAGCAGTTGAGTTCCATAAGGTTAAAATAATTATTATGCTATAATCTTCGGATGAAATTGATTTTTTTATCTAAATTTAAAGTTTTTTTTTTTTTATTCTAAATTTTGGTGGTTCTAAAATTTTTTTAACTTCCGGTAGGTGTGCAGACAAGCGACTCTTATCCTATACATCGTTCGTGTGTTAATACACGTGTATTTGTCCAATTTTTCCAAATTTCCCTCAAATGATTATTTATTAAACAATGTCACCGACTATTGGAAATTGGGTTACGTTGTCAATTAAAAGTCACATTTGGACCGTTATGGTGTCGGGGTCCCAGTATACAGTATGTTTATAAACCATCCATATACATTCCATGTATAATCTGATTGCTCGAAAAATCGGACAGGCAATGGGATACATCATTCATACATAAAGAATCATTTAAGCACCTTTATTAGTAAAGAGCATTGTGGCATAGTTAGCAGCCTACCTCGAGGCCCGGCTAGTCGAGGCAACTCCGGTTCTTAGTCTGTGGGGGGATGCGATGAGCATACAGAGTGGCCTGAAAGTCGCTTTACCTCTCCTCAGTAAAGACGTTCGTAAACTCCATTATCATTGGACTCAACAACTACAATCTTTTCATATGCAGGTTTTATTGTGCAGTACTTAAAATAATTAATCAGTCATTTATCTGATTGCGCTCCATGATTCCCCTGAGTTAGTGTTTCCGCATGGCATGACAGGGGAGGTGGAAGGAGGGAGGTGTGAGAGATTTATCAGGGATAAAGTGACTTTCAGACCACTCTGTGAATGCCTCTAGGACATCGGGTTTCCTCCAAATTTACTTTTCAGTCTGGTGTTAAATAGCAGTAGCAACCGTTTAAAAAGAATGTTGGATGGAATTGACAAAATAGTTTGTTGGAATATATTTTACTTCCTGTAGGTGTGCCCCATGGAATGCTACAATAAGCTATTTATACACCTTAACATGGCGTTTGTCCAAGTTGGAAATTCCCTTGGGAGGGGTGGGGGAATGGAGTCGCTACAACCTCTGTCATATGACCCTTCGTTCCCCTTGCAAATTTGGCTGAGATTGGATAAGTAATGACCAAATGCATCGCAGTCAGACAGACAGACCAATACCAAATTTTGTATATTAATGATTATAGTATGAGAGAAGCAAAATTGTATTATGGCAAGAGAAAAAAAAGAGACTGCCACAAGAAAGGTGTCAGTACAAAATTTTTCATTATTCTTTCTTTATTAAATTACCAAAAACATCATATTTATTAAAACAAGTAAATTGATTAATTTTGAGGGATTCAGCAGATATTGTGAGAGGATAGGTCAGTTAAAGAATATCTCCAGCTAATGGCTTATAGTAGGGGAACAGGTCTATATTTGCAGCCCTCTGAAGTATTTTTTTTTATTTAATTGCATCTGCTTTCATGATTAAAAATTGTATCAGGGAATATATAGTGATGAAAAACAATGGTCAGGAATCAGAAACAACTGATAAGGGTTCATCTATTTTGTCATGTACACAACAATGTAATTTCATTCCCCCCATCACATTCCCCCACAATTACATATTCCCTCCTTCCCAGCCTCTTCATCCAATTTCCATCCAACCTCTTTTGCTTCCTTTTACCACTTCTGTCACAACAATGATGCCACATTTTTTTTCACTACACTCAGCGGGGCATTACCTCCTCCCCATGGATGCCAACCTTTCGGGATTGTCTGTGCTCTTATCCTTTAACTCCTTGTAGGTAAAGCCTTTTGTGACTGTTGGTCTATTAACTCAATCTAAACTTTCCAACCCAGATTTCCACAAATGTTATTTCCTCCTCTCCTTTTGGCTCCGCTGTCCATTTTCTAGTCACAGCTCACATCTCTAGTTATGACTTGGAGAGTGACCTGAATTTCTGCAGGATTTGTCTGTTGGCAGAGACTGCAAACTGTTCTCTCTCTCTCTCCTCTCTCTCTCTCTCTCTCTCTCTCTCTCTCTCTCTCTCTCTCTCTCTCTCTCTCTCTCTCTCTCTCTCTCTCTCTCTCTCTCTCTCTCTCTCTCTCTCTCTCTCTCTCTCTCTCTCTCTCTCTCTCTCTCTCTCTCTCTCTCTCTCTCTCTCTCTCTCTCTCTCTCTCTCTCTCTCTCTCTCTCTCTCTCTCTCTCTCTCTCTCTCTCTCTCTCTCTCTCTCTCTCTCTCTCTCTCTCTCTCTCTCTCTCTCTCTCCCTCTCTCTCCCTCGCTCTCTCTGTCTCTCTGTGTCTCTCTCTCTCTCTCTGTCTCTCTCTCTCTCTCTCTCTCTCTCTCTCTCTCTCTCTCTCTTTCCTCTCTCTCTTTCCTCTCTCTCTTTCCTCTCTCTCTTTCCTCTCTCTCTTTCCTCTCTCTCTTTCCTCTCTCTCTTTCCTCTCTCTCTTTCCTCTCTCTCTTTCCTCTCTCTCTTTCCTCTCTCTCTTTCCTCTCTCTCTCTTTCCTCTCTCTCTCTTTCCTCTCTCTCTCTCCCTTTCCTCTCTCTCGCTTTCCTCTCTCTCGCTTTCCTCTCTCTCGCTTTCCTCTCTCTCGCTTTCCTCTCTCTCGCTTTCCTCTCTCTCGCTTTCCTCTCTCTCGCTTTCCTCTCTCTCGCTTTCCTCTCTCTCGCTTTCCTCTCTCTCTCTTTCCTCTCTCTCTTTCCTCTCTCTCTTTCCTCTCTCTCTTTCCTCTCTCTCTTTCCTCTCTCTCTTTCCTCTCTCTCTTTCCTCTCTCTCTTTCCTCTCTCTCTTTCCTCTCTCTCTTTCCTCTCTCTCTTTCCTCTCTCTCTTTCCTCTCTCTCTCTTTCCTCTCTCTCTTTCCTCTCTCTCTTTCCTCTCTCTCTCTCTCTCCTGCCATCTCCACAAAGCAAAAGTAGAACATCTCAACTCGCTGTTTGCCTCCAAATCCCGTGTAGCCAACCCACGCCTCTCTGTTACTCCTTTGTACTGTCTGCCTTTTGGCTGTCTTTCACACCCATAAAGGCAGAGTAAGTTTGGTGATGTGCCATTGCTCTTGCTTTTCCTTTGTCTTCTATCTGTAATTGATTAGTTGATGACAAATGGAACATGTTTTTCAATCCTGGCGAAGTTCAGTCTCATCCTGTCACTCTGGAAAGATCATCAAAGGAACCCACCTCCCTATTTCAACAGTTAGCCACTAGAAGAGGTTCAGTCTCTTAATCTTCTTTGACTCGCTCACTATCAGCCATGACCTCTTTGAGGCTGACCAATGGCAAAGCTGCCTTCCAAAGCCAACCACAGACTGGAGGAGGAAGAGGAGATTGGGACCATACTCTGTGCAGAGCGTTGATGCTGCTTAAGCAGTCTCCTTGGTTATAGGGCACAGTCTTGGATGGGTCACCACTCCAACACAGTATACCAGCATGCTGGCACTGATTTTGTCAACCTTGGAAGGATGACAGGTTGAGTTAACCCCAACTGGTATCAATTCAACAGCTGAACGGGATTTAAATTCAGGACCCGAGGATCCAAAGCCCACCACCCTAACCATTAAGCCAACACCAGGCATACACAGACTGGACCTCCTCCATTATTCAGTCATTCCTTGAAAACAAAAACAAACTCTGAGGAACTGTCTCCCTCAAGCTGCTTAATCCCACACTTCTCACCAGGGCTTCAAGTTTCAGTACATCACCATCTCGTTGAAATATGTTATTTAAAATGGCAGTCTCCTTGGGTGGGTGCCTGGAATTTCCTATCGAGTGGGTGCCAAAGAGAGCATGATCACCTGTCTATTCTCGTCTGAACATCAGTTTTGTAGCATTTTCTGAGGTTCGCAAATGGATAGTGGTGAGATCATGATGGGTGGTCACACCTGCGATTGTTCAGGTCGCTCTGATTGTTACCATGTCCAAGGAGTTGCTGTAGCTGTGTCCAATAAAGAAGACTCCAATGATAAATGAGGTAACACCGGTCAACGAGCGTATTGTGAGACTAAGGATTTGTCACTCCTTGGGTGTCGTTCCCTGGTCTCTGTATATTCTCCAACTGAGGCGAGGGATCTCACCATGAAGGACACATTCAATGCCACGCTCGAGTCGGTGGCCCCAGGTGAGATACTCTTCTTGACTTTTGGGATTTTCACTGCATCAACTGGAACTGATAGGGATGTTTATGAGAAATGTGTTGGTCCCCATGGGTCTGGAACTGTGAACCAGAATAGCGATAAGTTATTTGACTTTGCAATAAGTCGTGGACTTAGGGTGGCTGGTCCATGGTTTCAGCACCCACAGGCTCATCGCTGGACTTGGTATTCCATCGCTGGCAGTGTGGCAAAGGAGACTGACCATGTGCCCATTGATGGTCGCTAGAGGATGATCCAAAAATGCAGGGTCTACCGTCGTGCTCAGTTTCTCAATACCGACCACAGGCTTGTTGCAACAACTCTGAAGTTGCAGCTTAAATCCAGGAGAATGGTACCATCCCAGCCTCGACTGGTGTTGGCATGCTCAAGGATGAGAGGGTGTCTGAGGAGTTTGTGAACAGGCTGAGTGGATATTTGGGCGGTCTGGGTGCTTTGTGGAATCCTGAAGAGTTGTGGAGTGCCTTCAAGACCACTGTCCTTTATGTTTTTATGTTGCCAGTGGATGTCTTGGAACTCACCGTAGGTCGAATAAGAATTTTTTTGTCTCTTAAGGGACACCGGAAACCATTGACCAGAGTTGCAGGGCCAGGCTTAATAGCAGAGCTGAGCAATTCAAGGAATTGAGCCATAAAAGTGTACGTGCGCTGAGGGTGGACAAGTAGGCCTATGTGCGAGGAAACTGTGAGGGAGTAGAGCATCATTTGTGGACAAGTGACTCTCATCCTGCTGACATGGGAATTTGTGCATTGTGTTCCTCGAAGCCCGTCCCTCTCTGTACTGCAGTTGGAGCGGAGGGTGGTGGGCTCTTGGCAAAGGAGTCTGAAGTTAAGACTCTGGGCCAGTTACTTTGAGTGGCTGCACCAGGCTGACCCACCAACCATTGAGTTGGATGTCAGGGGTGTTACTATCACTATTGCTGATCTTCCACTCAACTGTGATCCACCTTCATTTGTGGAAACGCAGACTGTTGTGAACAAGTTGAAATGGAGTAAAGCTCCTGGGATCTGGGGCATCCATGCTGAACTTCTCAAGGCTGGTGGAAATGCTCCACTCATGTTGTTGCATACAGTTCTGTGCCCTGTTTGGAACACAGGCATCATCCCAACTTACTGAAAGAGGAGCCTTGTTAACCCTCTCTAGAAAAGTAAGGGTGATCGCAGGACTGCAATAACTACCGAGGGGGTCACGCTGCAATCAGTGCCGGGCAAGGTCATTGCTCGCATAATTCTTGATAGGGTTCGCCACCATCTGCTTGAGCACCAGGGCAGTCGGGCTTAACACCAAATAGCTCAACGGTTGATCGTATCCTTGCTCTTCGGGTCCTCAACGAATGCAGACGAGAGTTCCCGCAGGGGCTGCTTGCAGCCCATGTTGATCTCTGCAAAGCATTCAATTCAGTGAATCGGGATGCCCTCTGGAGGATCTTGGTCTTCGTGGAGTGTCACCAAAACTGATCAATCTGATGTTGAAACGATGCTCTGGTGCTGAGAGTGCTGTGAGATGTGGTGATTCCATCTCTGACTTATTGCAGTTGTTACTGGAGTTTGTCAGGGGTGTGTACTGGCCCCCACACTTTTCAGCACTTGTATGGACTGGATTCTGGGTCGGATGTCAGAGTGATCAAGCTGCGGTGCATCGTTTGGGAATGTCAAGATCTCTGACCTTGATTTAGCAGATGATGCAGTCATCTTTGCAGAGACTCTTGATATCCTTTGAGGGACCCTTGAGGTGATGAATGAGGAGTCTGAGCTGTTGATATTCCAGGTTTCCTTGGTCAAAACTAAGATCCAGGCTTTCAATGACATCTTGGTTGCTGCTATTCTGTCTGTACCTGTTTGAGGTGAGGATGTTGAGGTCACAGAGAGATGCACTTGCATTGGAAGTGATAATCATGTCTCCGCTGCCTTGAGCTCGAGGTCAACAGACGTCTGGGTTGAGCCTGGGGTGTCATGGATTCACTGGATCACAGGGTGTGGCGCTCTCAGTGCCTGTGCAAGACAAAAGTCCAAGTCTCCTACTCCTTCGTGCTTCCAGTCTTGCTATTCGGATGTGAGACTTGGACAATGACCTGCGATCTGAGATGGACACTTAACTCCTTCGGTACCAGGTCTCTTCGGAGAATCCTTGGCTATCGCTGGTCGGACTTTGTGTCCAACGAGCGGTTGCGAAAAGAGACTCAGATGAAATTTGTTACCTGTATAATCCGTGACCGTCAGCTGTGGCTGTATGGGCATGTGGCTTGTTTTCATGGCTCTGATCTTGCTCACCAGATTCTCTCAGTGAGGGAGCCTTGGGAGTGATGGAGGCCAATGGGCCAACCACATGCTTCATGGTTTCAGCAGATCAGATCAAGTATGGGAGCATGCGCCAGAGCAGCACATCGCTGCGTCCACTTTCCGCCGGTACTCCAGGGGCCTCCGTCTGGCCATCCGCCAGGCAGATGCCTGGCCCATCCCATCTCCTTGAGATGCAGATCAACCTGCTGCAACCATGAGGCACCTGGTTGGCCCATTGGCCTCCTCCACTCACGAGACTCCCTCGCTGAGAGATCTGGTGAGCAGGATCAGCGTCAGGAAAATGAGCCACATGTCCGTACAGCTGCAGCTGACGCTCATGGACTATGCAGGTAACAAATCTCATTTGAGTCTCTCTCAGCAACCGCTCGGTGGACACAAAGTCTAACCAGCGATAGCCAAGGATTCTCCGAAGAGATCTGGTACCAAAGGAATTAAGTCTCCATCTCAGATCCTTGGTCAGAGTCCCAAGTCTCACATCCACAGAGCAAGACTGGAAGCACCAACGACCTGAGGACTCGGACTTTCATCCTCCCGGACAGGTACCGGCGGTGCCACGCACCATTATCCAGTGAATCCATGACTCCCCAGGCCCGACCCAGACATCTATTGACCTCTCACTCACAGCCAGCAGAGACATGAATATCACTGCCAAGGTAAGTGAATCTCTCCATGACCTCAGCATCCTCACCACAAACAGGCACAGACAGGACAGCAGCCTCCAAGATGTCATTGAAAGCCTGGATCTTAGTTTTGACCAAGGAAACCCGTAATCCCAGCGGCTCCGATTCCTCATTCAGCACCTCAAGGGCCCCCAAAAGGATATCTAAAGTCTCCGCAAAGATGACTGCATCATCTGCTAAATCAAGATCAGAGATCTTGACATTCCCAAACGATGCATCGCAGCTTGATCTCTCTGATATCCTCCCTAGAATCCAGTCCATACATGTGCTGATAAGTGTGGGGGCCATTACACACCCCTGGCAAACTTCAGTAACAACTGGAAATAAGTCAGAGATGGTACCACCACATCTCGCAGCACTCTCAGTACCAGAGTAGAGTTCAGACATCAGATCGATCAGTTTTGCTGGCACGCCACGAAGACCAAGAATCCTCCAGAGGGCATCCCAATTCACTGAATTAAATGCTTTACAGAGATCAACATAAGCTGCAGGCAGCCCCGGGCGAAACTCTCACCTGCGTTCGGTAAGGACCCAAAGAGCAAGGATGCGGTCAATCGTTGACCTCTTTGGTGTAAAGCCTGACTGCTCTGGACGCTGGTGCTCAAGCAGATGGTGGCAAATCCAATCAAGAATTATCCAAGCAAAGAACTTGCCCGGCACTGAGTGCAGCGTCACCCCTCGGTAATTGTTGCAGTCCTGGTGATCACCCTTCCCTTTCCAGAGAGGGACAACAAGGCCCCTCTTCCACTCATTTGGAATGATGCCTGTGTTACAGGCAGAGCACAGAACTGCATGCAACAACATGAGTGCAGCATTTCCACCAGCCTTGAAAAGTTCAGCATGGATGCCACAGATCCCTGGAGCTTTACCCATTTAAACCGGTTCACCACAGCCCGTGTTTCCACAAACGAAGGTGGGCCACAGTTGATTGGAGGGTCAACCACAGTTACTGTATCACCCCAGACATCCAACTCAGCTGCTGGTAGATCAGCCTGGTACAACCGCTCAAAGTAACCGGCCCAGCGGGCCTTCACTTTGGACTCCTCTGTCAAGAGCCCACCACCCTCTGCTCTAACTGCAGTACACCGAGGGATGGGCTTTGATGAACGCAATGCGTGAATTCCCCTGAAAGCAGGACGAGAATCACTTGACCACAGGTGATGCTCTACCCCCTCACAGATTCCTCGCACATAGGCCTCCTTGTCCACCCTTAGCGCATGTATAGTTTTATGCCTCAGCTCCCTGAACAGCTCAGCTCTGCCATTCAGCCTGGCCCTGCAACTCTGGTCAATGGTATCCAGCGTCCCTTGAGAGACAAAATTCTTCTTTGCCCTTCGGTGCGTTCCAAGTTGCAGCAGGTTGATCGGCATCTCAAGGAGATGTGGATGGGCCAGGCATCTGCCTGTGGGATGGCCAGACGGAGGCCCCTGGAATACTGGCAGAAAGTGGATGCAGTAACACGCTGCTCCACCGCATGCTCCCATACCTAACCTGACCATCTGTTGAGGTATTTCAAGTTTAGGTGCATCACCGTCCCCCATCCCTACCATTGATCTTTTCTCTCCCCAATAATCCCTCTCAATTGTCGGTTTCCTTCCCTCCTCTCTCTCTTCATTCCCTGGCTTGTTTCACCCACCTGCTTTTGTTTTTGCTGTCTTCCCCTCATTCTTCCATGAGCCTTGACTTTGTGGATAAAAACTTGCATGTCGTGAGATCATTTTGTTGACAAAATTTGCCTTTTTCTGAGAAACACTATCTCTTTGTACCTTATTAAGTTTTTACTTTCCCATGGTGTGGACAGCTTTATCATGTTCATATATTAACAGTGTTTGGGTTTTATAATATTATGTGTGTGCGATTTTACTGTACTCCACTTTCTTTGAGATTTAACTGTAGAATAGTTTTGTTTGCATGAGTTGATGGTGTTTGTGCTTGTAGTAATAATACTTGCTTTGCTTGTGGTCTGTGTCTTACACTTTGTTTTCTTTCCTCTTTGCCCTTGCTTTTGGTGCACTCATTCGTTCCATTGCCATAATGCCCAAAATTACAAATGTACTGTGAAATTACGTGCAGCTTTTCTTTGTCCTGTATCCAGTCTGAATCATAAAATAATGGTTAGAAAATAAACTTGTGTTCTCATGTCTTTCCTTAGCTGGGAATAAATCCAACCACAGTGGGACTGCAAACACTACAGAGACTCCAAACTGTGGAGGCAAAAGATGGATGCACGATATACCTTGTCAATGGAAGGTATCCATTTCGAGTGCGGTTTGTTGATGTGGGTAATCTTGAACGGCACGATTCCTCATCTCATCCAGAATCTGGTCAAACGGACTTGGCCCAGCCAGTTGCATTGACGCCCCTAAAGCGTACTATGCGGGACTATTTCTTGCCTCCACACGAGTCACAGTTAAAACGATGTGCAGTGGATCAAAATGATGGCAGCAAGGCAGGCGGAGAGAAGCGCAAGGCCGAGGCATCAGTGGAAGGTATGTGGGGGTAAAGCAAAGGACAATTGTATGAACATGATTTTGCACACAGCTTTGCTTCCAGTTGCTTATGACTAAAATTTCAGCACCACGCCAAACATATTTACGGCTGTGAGATTAAACTGCTTTTTGAGAAAAGATTATTTGTCTCATTTGTTAATATACTATCAGTTAAAGCCATTATGTGACTTGTATTCTTTCTGGTAAAACTCCCAAAATCCAGAATCACTGTTCGCATACGCTCATTCTTTCCTCTCTCTCTCTCTCTCACCCCCCCTCCCCTCCTCTTGCAGAACCAACTTCCTCAGTCTCTTTAATGTCATTCTTTTCTCCAGGATTTAAAGATGGCTGTTTACCACCATCTCAGATTCATCCCTCATCCAAAACTATTCTTTTCTCCCCCCATTAACCCTCCCCAAGCCCACCTCTCTCCAAATTTCCCCTTCCACTTCTGTGATTGAGAGCTTGTGGCTGCACCCATCTTGTTTACTCCCCTGTGTCCTCGCCTCACCCGTATTCTTCACCACATCCTTTATTTCTTCAAGTCTCCCTCTTTTTTTTTTCCCCACATCTCAGCTGTTGGTGTGTTCCCTCTGCCCAGCCCCCATCCCAACACACCTTTTTATGCCTCCGCACCAAGAGCATTATTATCTTGCCAAAACGAAGTTTTTGCAAGAGATGTTAGTCAGCTTGTATGTTTTTTTTATTTTTATTTTTATCTTGCCAAAACGAAGTTTTTGCAAGAGATGTTAGTCAGCTTGTATGTTTTTTTATTTTTATTTTTATCTTGCCAAAACGAAGTTTTTGCAAGATATGTTAGTCAGCTTGTATGTTTTTTTTTTGTTTGTTTGTTTGTCTGTCATCACGTATAAAAAATTCTGCAGAGCACAGTTATCATTGGAAATTTTTGTAACTTCGCATATCAGAGGCCTATAGAGGTCCCTTTCAGCGCATAAAATTTTGAAGGTCAAGGTCAAATGTCAAGGTCACTTTGTCGCAAATCAGGGGAGTTGACGAAACCCTTATTTTTTGAGTAATTTTGATCAGATAGTCTTCAAACTTCATGAGAATATAATTCATGGTCTGGTGCTCAGCTGATTAATTTTTGGTGACGATTGGCCTTGACCTTCATATGTTTATTTTTTTTTTATTTTTATTTTTTTGTCTGTAATCACGTATAAATCACTCTGCAGAGCACAGTTATCATTAGAAATTTTTGTAACTTCGCATATCAGAGGCCTTTTGAGGTCCCTTTCAGCGCATAAAATTTTGAAGGTCAAAGGTCAAGGTCACTTTGTCGCAAATCAGGGGAGTCGACGAAACCCTTATTTTTTGAGTAATTTTGATCAGATAGTCTTCAAACTTCATGGGAATATAATTCATGGTCTGGTGCTCAGCTGATTAATTTTTGGTGACGATTGGCCTTGACCTTCATATGTTTTTTTTTTTTTGTCTCTCTGTAATCACGTATAAATCACTCTGCAGAGCACAGTTATCATTAGAAATTTTTGTAACTTCACATATCAGAGGCCTTTTGAGGTCCCTTTCAGCGCATAAAATTTTGAATGTCAAAGGTCAAGGTCACTTTGTCGCAAATCAGGGGAGTCGACGAAACCCTTATTTTTTTAGTAATTTTAATCTAATCGTCTCCAAACTTTATGGGAATGTAGTATATGGTCTGGCGCTCAGCTGATTAGTTTTTGGTGGCGATTGGCTTTGACCTTCATGGTTTGCGCCTGAGGTCAAATTTTCAAGTTTTAGGAACCATATCGTGTAGTACCTCAAATTGAACACCTCAATGAGTGCTTTCCAGATATGTCAAGCTTGAGACATTACGACGTCATTTGGTGACGTTATGAGGCAAACATATTTTTCATGGTTACTCTGTAGAACGATTCTCGTTGGCAGATATTCCTGAAGGAGTCGCTCCTGGTGGATTGCAGCTCTGTTCACCTCAGTGTGACCTTAAAAAAAGTCACACGTGGTCACCTTTTGGCAAGATACGGGTCACCCTGGGGGTGACATTGGTTTATTATGTTGCCAAAACGAAGTTTTTGCAAGATATGTTAGTCAGCTTGTGTGTTTTTTTTTGTTGTTTTTGTTTGTTTGTTTGTTTGTCTGTAATCACGTGTAAAAAATTCTGCAGAGCACAGTTAGCATTGGAAATTTTTGTAACTTCGCATATCAGAGGCCTATAGAGGTCCCTTTCAGTGCACAAAATTTTGAAGGTCAAAGGTCAAGGTCACTTTGTCGCAAATCAGGGGAGTCGACAAAACCCTTATTTTTTGAGTAATTTTGATCGGATCGTCTTCAAACTTCATGGGAATATAGTTCATGGTCTGGCGCTCATCTGATTAATTTTTGGTGGCGATTGGCCTTGACCTTCATGGTTAGCGCCTGAGGTCAAACATATTTGACCCCAAGGTCAAATTTTCAAGTTTTAGGAACCATATCGTGCAGTACCTCAAATTGAACATCTCGATGAGTGCTTTCTAAATATGTCAAGCTTGAGACATTATGACGTCATTTGGTGACGTTATGAGGCAAACACATATGTTTTCATGGTTACTCTGAAGAAAGATTCTCATCGGAATATCTCGTCGGCAGATATTCCTCAAGGAGTCGCTCCTGGTGGATAGCAGCTCTGTTCACCTCAGTGTGACCTGAAAGAAGTCACACATGGTCACCTTTTGGCAAGATACGGGTCACCCTGCGGGTGACATTGTTTTTATTTTATTTGTTTGTTTGTAGGCACGATAACTCGAGAACGGAAGAAGCTACCAATGTCAAATTACACCACGTGATTCAGGAGGGTGATGGCTAGTGCTGATTAGATTTTGGTCAAAATCGGTCAAAGGTCAAGGTCACAGTGAGGTCAAACATTCGATTTATGATGGTTTGGTACAGAATCATCGTAGAAACTTCTGGTTTGCGTCGCTACCTTCTCTCGAGACGGCTTTTATTAGACAAGGTCAAGAGGTAAAGTTGACGATTTCGTAAGTACCTATCTATGACTGCTTGTTTTTTTTATTTGTCTGTAATCACGTATAAATCACTCTGCAGAGCACAGTTATCATTAGAAATTTTTGTAACTTCACATATCAGAGGCCTTTTGAGGTCCCTTTCAGCGCATAAAATTTTGAAGGTCAAAGGTCAAGGTCACTTTGTCGCAAATCAGGGGAGTCGACGAAACCCTTATTTTTTTAGTAATTTTAATCTAATCGTCTCCAAACTTTATGGGAATGTAGTATATGGTCTGGCGCTCAGCTGATTAGTTTTTGGTGGCGATTGGCTTTGACCTTCATGGTTTGCGCCTGAGGTCAAATTTTCAAGTTTTAGGAACCATATCGTGTAGTACCTCAAATTGAACACCTCAATGAGTGCTTTCCAGATATGTCAAGCTTGAGACATTACGACGTCATTTGGTGACGTTATGAGGCAAACATATTTTTCATGGTTACTCTGTAGAACGATTCTCGTCGGCAGATATTCCTGAAGGAGTCGCTCCTGGTGGATTGCAGCTCTGTTCACCTCAGTGTGACCTTAAAAAAAGTCACACGTGGTCACCTTTTGGCAAGATACGGGTCACCCTGGGGGTGACATTGGTTTATTATGTTGCCAAAACGAAGTTTTTGCAAGATATGTTAGTCAGCTTGTGTGTTTTTTTTTGTTGTTTTTTTGTTTGTTTGTTTGTTTGTCTGTAATCACGTGTAAAAAATTCTGCAGAGCACAGTTAGCATTGGAAATTTTTGTAACTTCGCATATCAGAGGCCTATAGAGGTCCCTTTCAGTGCACAAAATTTTGAAGGTCAAAGGTCAAGGTCACTTTGTCGCAAATCAGGGGAGTCGACAAAACCCTTATTTTTTGAGTAATTTTGATCGGATCGTCTTCAAACTTCATGGGAATATAGTTCATGGTCTGGCGCTCATCTGATTAATTTTTGGTGGCGATTGGCCTTGACCTTCATGGTTAGCGCCTGAGGTCAAACATATTTGACCCCAAGGTCAAATTTTCAAGTTTTAGGAACCATATCGTGCAGTACCTCAAATTGAACACCTCGATGAGTGCTTTCTAAATATGTCAAGCTTGAGACATTATGACGTCATTTGGTGACGTTATGAGGCAAACACATATGTTTTCATGGTTACTCTGAAGAACGATTCTCATCGGAATATCTCGTCGGCAGATATTCCTCAAGGAGTCGCTCCTGGTGGATAGCAGCTCTGTTCACCTCAGTGTGACCTGAAAGAAGTCACACATGGTCACCTTTTGGCAAGATACGGGTCACCCTGCGGGTGACATTGTTTTTATTTTATTTGTTTGTTTGTAGGCACGATAACTCGAGAACGGAAGAAGCTACCAATGTCAAATTACACCACGTGATTCAGGAGGGTGATGGCTAGTGCTGATTAGATTTTGGTCAAAATCGGTCAAAGGTCAAGGTCACAGTGAGGTCAAACATTCGATTTATGATGGTTTGGTACAGAATCATCGTAGAAACTTCTGGTTTGCGTCGCTACCTTCTCTCGAGACGGCTTTTATTAGACAAGGTCAAGAGGTAAAGTTGACGATTTCCTAAGTACCTGTCTATGACTGCTTGTTTTTTTTATTTGTCTGTTATCACATATCAATCACTCTGCAGAGCAGTTATCATTGGAAATTTTTGTAACTTCGCATATCAGAATCCTAAAGAGGTCCCTTTCAACGCATAAAATTTTCAAGGTCAAAGGTCAAGGTCACTTTGTCGCAAATCAAGGGAGTCGACGAAACCCTTATTTTTTGAGTAATTTTGATCGGATCGTCTTCAAACTTCAAGGGAATATATTTCATGGTCTGGCGCTCAGCTGATTAATTTTTGGTGGTGATCGGCCTTGACCTTCATGGTTCGCGCTGGAGGTCGAAAGTTTTTGACCCCAAGGTCAAATTTTGAAATCTTAGATACCATATCGTGTAATCCCTCAAATTGAACACTTCGATGAGTGCTTTCTGGATATGTCAAGCTTGAGACATTATGACGTCATTTGGTGACGTTATGAGGCAAACGCATATTTTTCATGGTTACTCTGTGGAACCATTCTCATCGGAATCTCTCGTTGGCAGATATTCCTCAAGGAGTCGCTCCTGGTGGATAGCAGCTCTGTTCACCTCAGTGTGACCTGAAAGAAGTCACATGTGGTCACCTTTTGGCAAGATACGGGTCACCCTGGGGGTGACATTGGTTTTTTATTTATTCGATTAAAGTTACTCAAAAAATTAGGGTTTCGTTGACCTTGATGCTTGACCTTTTTTTGACCTTTGACCTTGACCTTTATATTTTTGTACGGTTAATGGTATCTCTCCAGGACCGTTGTACATGAAATATCAAGAGATTTTGATGAGAACTGAGGAAATAATATTTTCATGAAAAATCCGTTTTTTCATCATGACGTCATCAAATGACGTCATAGAGTCAAACTTTTGATAGATCTGGAAAGCACTTACCAAGCGCTTTCATATGAGGTATTACTCGATATGGTATCTAAGATTTCAAAATTTGACCTTGGGGTCCAAAACTTTCGACCTCCAGCGCTAACCATGAAGGTCAAGGCCGATCGCCACCAAAAATTAATCAGCTGAGCACCAGACCATGAACTATATTCCCATGAAGTTTGAAGATGATCCGATCAAAATTACTCAAAAAATAAGGGTTTCATCGACTCCCCTGATTTGCGACAAAGTGACCTTGACCTTTGACCTTGACCTTGAAAATTTTATGCGCTGAAAGGGACCTCTATAGGACTCTGATATGCGAAGTTACAAAAATTTCCAATGATAACTGTGCTCTGCAGAGTGATCGATACGTGATTACAGACAAACAAACAAAAAAAACATACAAGCTCACTAACATATCTTGTAAAAACTTCGTTTTGGCAAGATAATAAGTCACTCATGTTCACATTTTGGCAAGATACTGGTCACCCTGGGGGTGACATTGGTTTTTTATTTTATTTTTTACTGTTCCTTTGTTCTGTTACATCCTAGTCTGTTTTGTGATCTAACTCCTCCACAAAGCAGGTCGAAGGCTGAGATGTTTTTGTTTTTTCTTAACTGAAAGAGCAGTCTTAGAATTAAGGTACCAGAAAATGCAGTTTTATCAGCCAAAGACAAATTCCACAAGACATCAGCATAAACATAGTGATCCAGCCGATACATCAAAGCCAGGTATCATTTATTACATCCCTGCGAGGACAAAACTGTGCTCCGATGCTTTGCAGAATACAAAACGGAGGAAAACTCTCCCTAATTTATAATTCGACACTGGTTGAAATTCTTTTCCATTTGCAAAAAGATTAGTCAATAAGTTTGATCGAGTTATTGGCTCCAGCTTCCATCAAGTGTGAGTGACAAGATTAGCATTGAGTTCTTATTGTGTGCTTATTGCAAATTTGTTTTTAACATGTTTTTGGTGTTGACATTAATGTCTTTATATCATAGTTTTTTTTTCCTTTGTAGCAAATGCTTTCAGCACCGACATTAATCCAGATGTCTCGTCTGCCTTGTCTTATTGAGGTTAAATATCCCAGAGTTCAAAGTGTGTGGAGATCATAAAATTGTAAAACACGACTTGATACAACCGTTTGTCTGGTTTGTTTGATAATAAAGGCATAATGAGCTGACGTTTAACACAGGATGACCTTGAACTGCAACAAAGCAAGATGTATGTGCGAAGCCTTCATACATCCCCTCGATAAATCCCATCCCCTCGATAAATCCTCAAAGGTCATGCACACTGCAGACACGTGCGGCTTCTGTTGAACACACTTTTCTCTCCAGCCCCACCTCACTCTTAATCCCTTCTTTACCCTTTTTTTTTCCTCCCCTCCTGCCTCTTCTTCCTTATGTTCACCACAGCCCTGCTTGTGATGCCCTCAGCAACTTGCCGATCCTTCAACACACTAGCCCAGTGGTTTTCAAACTTTTTTAGTGGCGACCCAATTTCAGAACCTCTCTTCATCGCGCGACCCAAAAGATTCAAAACCCAATTCATAATATATAAGATAAGATTTCATATGACACAAGAACATTTACTGTTTACTTTATTCACCATCGTCATGTTTTCATAGACGAGTAAATGGAGAATAGCCGACAGTATCCAAATAGTACAGTTGAATGTTTCAGAAGTTTAGTCCGAATGACATTTAGATATATCAGTGAGAAGGATGAGCCTGTTTTTCAGAAACCAACTTCTCTATTCGTGGATAAGTAGATGACAATACCAGGATCATATCATGCTCCATTTCTAGGCGATTTCTGTACTTTGTTTTAATCACCACCATGGTGGAGAACGACTGCTCACAAAAGTATGATGAAGGATATGGCATGAGAACCTTAATGGTGCGCCGTGACAGGGTCGGGTACGACAGCAGCATTTTGCACCAGAATGTCGACAACGAATTCGTCCGCGCAAGAGCCTGTGCTCCTGAATCCTGCTGGAGCTGTACAAGCTCTTCCTGTGCTGTATCATCTTCATCAGCAATCGAGTCCAGTGGAGCCGTGAAAGGGTCCCGAACCATAGAAAAGGACTGCACATCCAGCTCAGGGAAATAGTGCTCGAACTGTTCAATGAGCGACCGAAGGTGACGTGCTATCTCCCCAGAAAGACTGTCGAGCTCAGTATCATCATACTGGCAGGTCATTAGATGCTCCACCAGACGGGGGGAAAAGGCTGAAGCGCTTAACAGCTGCTTTGTCTGCCAGTAATTTTAGAGTCGCCAGAAATTCACTCATTTTGTCGTGAAAAATCATGAGGTTGGCGTCTTTGCCTTGGAGGGAGCGGTTGAGGACATTGAGACGTTCAAAGATGTCAACGAGATAGCACAGTTCTGACAGCCAAGAGTCAGACTCAAGCAACGCCACCCATGCCGTTTTCCCTTGTGTGCATAGGAACTCCTTCAGTTCATCTTTGAGCTCGTAAACGCGTAGAAGAAGGTTTCCTCGAGATAACCATCTGACTTGAGTGTAGAATAGTAAATTCTTATGGTCGGCGTCCATCTCCTGGCAGAATAGCCTGAATAACCTCGTGGTGAGGGCGCTCGATTTGATGTGATTCACCATTTTTACGACTTCTGAGAGCATGCTCTGCAAGGTTTCTGGCAAAGTACGAGAGGCGAGCGCTTCTCGGTGAATCATGCAGTGTACCATAGAGGTCTGAGGAGCCACCTCAAGCAATTTAACCTTGAATCCAGAACGCACTCCTAACATTGCTGGCGCGCCATCTGTTGTAGAACCGAGCAACTTTCCGAAGTCCAGATCATGGTCACGATAAAACTGCTCAACTTTCCCAAAAATGTCCTCGCCTTTGGTGGTGGCCTCCAATGGTTTGATGAGCAGAGGCTCATCGACAAAGTTATCAGCCTTGATGAAGCGGACCCAGACGATGAGTTTGCACCTATGATGCGATATCAGTGGACTCGTCCAACTCTATGGCGTGCCACGGCGATTCCTTGATCTTCTGTACGACCTCAGCCGTTACGTCCAGACTCATATCTTCAATTCTGTGTTGGATGGTGTTGTCAGAGAGGGGTATAACTGCCAGTTTCTTCACTGGTTCCTCCCCAACCATCAGAGATACCATGTCCTTTGCACATGGCAGCACGAGTTCTTCCGCAATGGAGTGAGGCTTTTTCGTCTTGGCAACATAGAGCGACACTCGATACGAGGCCTCCAATGCCCGAGAATTGGTCTGATGGCATGTACCCTCTCTGTCAAGACGCGTATTCTTGAGTGCAAGAAGTTTCCTCTCAAAGAACACTCTCTCCTTATCCTGATAAGGCACATGTTTTGTAGTCAAATACCTCTGCAACTTATTTTGTTTCATAGACTCTGTAGAAAGCACTTCAAAACAAATCACACACTGAGGCCTCTGTGCCCCACTTTTATCCACCACGTAGTAAAATCCAAGGTCCAGAAATTTATCCTGGTAAGAACGTTCTCGAGATTTGCTGGTGGCCGGTGCTGCCATCACAAATAAGGTATCGAGTCGTACGTGGAGACGTGAATAGACGTTAATGATAGAGTCAGTGTCTGAGTCTGAGAGGCCGTGGATCAAACCACTAATTTTCCGCCAAAATAAACCGCCCTTCAGCGAGCCTGCGCATAGGCTGGATCCTATTCCAAGCGTCATGTTGCACCTGTTCCCATACTTTGAACGAACCGTTTATATTACATCCCGTAAAATCGGTCAACTTCCCGACCCGGATCTCAACCAATGGTACTCCATCTCTTCTGGATCTTATTTTGACAAATTTGCGTGACAATATCTGCTGCTCTTCCTCTGCTCCAATCGGTTCTTCTGACCACGTCCTTGTCAAGGTGGACATCTCTCTGGCTATTATCAGAGAACTACCTCACCGCTGTCGAGTCTGGCATTTCACTCAAGCCGACTGGCAGGGTCTCCAAGCAGCCATCAAACTTATAGACTGGTCTCCTATCGCTACGTTCTCCAACATCAACTCATCCTGGGAATTATTTCAAAGAAACTTGCTCTCCCTCATGCACAGATTTATCCCCCTCTCGTCTTCAGTTGTCCTACCCTTCCTCCCACCCTTGGTGCACTGAAGCTTGTGGTGAGGCAGTTGTCCTGAAACAACTTGCCTTTGCCTCATGGAAAGCAAACCCAACTGAGGGCAATCTCAATTCCTTCCATAAAGCTCGGAACAAGTGTGTATCTGCCCTCAGGAGAGCCAGAAAACAACATCTTTCTCATCTCAAGTCTGAACTCTCAAACTTCTCTCCCTCCTCAAAATCCTGGTAGTGTCTAATCAAATCTGTTTCTGGTGTATGTTCCCCCTCCATCCCCTCCCTTACCTCAAATGGCAGCACTGCTGATACCACACGTGAAAAAGCTGAATCCCTAAACTCTGTGTTTGCACCTAAATCTTGTGTCCAAAACCCATCACTTTCTCTACCCACCTTACCCAGACGCACCCAACTGTCCCTGGACTCTGTGTCCTTTTCTCCTTACAAGGTGGAGAGCATGCTGTCAAACCTCGACTCAGATTCTGCAACCGGTCCAGACGGCATCAGCCCACGTGTCCTCAAAGCCTGCTCTTCGGCTCTTGCTCACCCTCTCTCTGTTCTATTCACCCTCTCATTTGCTCAAGGCCATCTGCCAGCTTCTTGGAAATCAGCAAACATCACTGCCCTGCGCAAAAAAGGTGCAAAAACAGATCCCTGCAACTACAGACCAATCA
>NC_140967.1:53660516-53673016 GCF_056783735.1 Eptatretus burgeri
CGGCGATATGAATTTTTCAGTTACATATTATTTATTTATTTATTTTCAGAGCTGGCAGATCCGTCGTATATGCGATCCGTCGTTGCCCGGAAAGTCGTTAAGCGACGCATGACTGTATGTGTGTGTCAGGTCAGGTCAGGTATGGGAGCATGTGCCAGAACAGCGCGTCGCTGCGTCCACTTTCCGCCGGTACTCCAGGGGCCTCCGTCTGGCCATCCCCCAGGCAGATGCCAGGCCCATCCCCATCTCCTTGAGATGATGGTCAACCTGCTGCAACCATGAGGAACGTGGTCGGCCCACTGGCCTCCTCCACTCATGAGACTCCCTCGCTGAGAGAATCTGGTGAGCAGGATCAGCGTCAGGAAAACGAGCCACATGTCCATACAGCCGCAGCTGACGCTCACGGACTATGCAGGTAACAAATCTCATCCGAGTCTCTCTCAGCAACCGCTCGTTGGACACAAAATCCGACCAGCGATAGCCAAGGATTCTTCGAAGAGACCTGGTACCAAAGGAATTAAGTCTCCGTCTCAGATCCTTGGTCAAAGTCCAAGTCTCGCACCCATAGAGCAAGACTGGAAGTACCAAGGACCTGAAGACTCGGACTTTCGTCCTCCCGCACAGGTATCGGCAGCGCCACACCCCATGATCCAGTGAATCCATGACTCCCCAGGCCCGACCCAGACGTCTATTGACCTCCGGCTCACAACCTGCGGAGACATGAATATCACTGCCAAGGTAAGTGAATCTATCCACGACCTCAACATCCTCACCACAAACAGACACAGACAGGACAGCAGCATCCAAGATGTCACCGAAAGCCTGTATCTTAGTTTTGACCCAAGAAATCCGTAATCCCAACGGCTCCGACTCCTCATTCAGCACCTCGAGGGCCCCCAAGAGGATGTCTAAAGTCTCCGCAAAGATGACTGCATCATCTGCAAAATCAAGGTCCGAGATCTTGACATTGCCAAACGATGCACCGCAACTTGATCTCTCCGACATCCTCCCAAAAATCCAGTCCATACAAGTGCTGAAAAGTGTGGGGGCAAGTACACATCCCTGACGAACTCCAGTAACAACTGGAAATAAGTCAGAGATGGTACCACCACACTTCACAGCTCTCTCAGTACCAGAGTAGAGTTCAGACATCAGATCGATCAGTTCCAGTGGCACCCCACGAAGACCAAGAATCCTCCAGAGGACATCCCGATTCACTGAATCGAACGCTTTACAGAGATCAACATAGGCTGCAAGCAGCCCCTGCCGAAACTCTCGTCTGCGTTCGGTGAGGACACGAAGTGCAAGGATACGGTCAATCGTTGACCTCTTTGGTGTAAAGCCTGACTGCTCTGGACGCTGGTGCTCAAGCAGATGGTGGCAAACCCTATCAAGAATTATCCGAGCAAAGACCTTGCCCGGCACTGAGAGCAGCGTCACCCCTCGGTAGTTGTTGCAGTCTTGGCGATCACCCTTCCCTTTCCAGAGAGGGACAACAAGGCCCCTCTTCCAGTCAGTTGGGATGATGCCTGTGTTCCAGGCAGAGCACAAAACTGCATGCATGTGTGTGTATGTATGTGTATATAAATATATATGTATGTATATATATATATATATATATATATATATATATATATATATATATATATATATATATATATATATATATATATATATACATATGTATGTATATATATACATATGTATGTATATATATACATATGTATGTATATATATATATATATATATATGTATATATATATGTATATATATATGTATATGTATATATATGTATATATATGTATACATATATATATGTATACATATATATATGTATATATGTATGTATATATGTATATATGTATATATATATATATATATATATATATATATATATATATATGCATGTATGTATGTATATGTGTATATGTTTATATATATATATATATATATATATATATATATATATATATATATATATATATATATATGTATATATGTATGTGTATATGTATATATATATATATGTATATATATATATATATATATATATATATACATATATATATATATACATATATATATATATATATATATATATATATATATATATATATATATATATATATATGTTGGGGTGGTCCAAAAACGCCAAAAAAAAAATTCAGATGTTGTCTCCACAATCCTTAAATTATTCCACTATGATTCAATAACGCGCATAAAAATATTTAAATTGATCGGAGGTGATGTCGAGGTCGCTCCATATGACGACTTTTAGTTTCCTGAGTTGGTGAAATTAGGGTATGGTCATGTACGATTGTGGGTACTTCTGGATGTCCGAGGTGGAAATGGAGTGCATTTTCGAACTCTATTGGGTCAATTTACTCTAAGAAATGACTGCACCGACATTGAATTCACTACCATGTCGAAAATATGACCTAAAAAAAGATTTATCATTACTGGAGTTGAGTTTCGCTCATTACTGGAGCTAATCCGACTCATTTCGATATTTTCTAATCTATAATCAATTTGTTGTCCGTCTAAACATTTCTTCGAGTAAATCGACCCCACTGAGTTCAAAAATGCAGTCCATTTTCACCTAGGAAGTTCAGAAGTGTACGGATTCGCATCTCGCCATTCCCTAATTTTTCAATCAATAGAATTACAAACAATTAGAATATTTCGTCTCATTTACCAAATACCACTATCATCTCCGCCTCCATTGCTGTCTCCACTCCCGCCTGAATTTATTTCTTGTCGGCCCAACATCCAGTGTTTTAGATTCAATGATTCATGAAATATGTTAGTTATTTATTTAGTTATTATTATATTAAACTAGTACGGGCCCGTCGGGGCAGGCCCGTAGGTGCGTAAACGACAACTGGATTGGGGCATTATTTCAATGAGATCGGACCAACCGTATCATAAATGGCCATAACTTGGGAAACACCTGGGAAACATACTCAGGTCCCCAGCATCAATTGTGCCGTCGTATCAAATGAAGAAGAATTGTGACGCCCTCTCTCTCTCGCTCCCCCCTAGTCTCGCCCCTCCTCTCTCCCCCCCATCCTCTCTCCCCCATCCTCTCTCCCCCATCCTCTCTCCCCCATCCTCTCTCCCCCATCCTCTCTCCCCCATCCTCTCCCCCCCATCCTCTCTCCCCCTCCTCTTTCCCCCCTCTCTCGCCCCCCTCTCTCGCCCCCTCTCTCGCCCCCTCTCTCGCCCCCCTCTCTCGCCCCCCCCTCTCTCGCCCCCCTCTCTCGCCCCCTCTCTCGCCCCCTCTATCGCCCCCTCTCTCGCCCCCCTCTCTCCCCCTCTCTCGCCCCCTCTCTCGCCCCCTCCTCTCTCCCCCTCTTGAATTGATGCCCCCTCTCTCCCTCCTCTCTCCCCCTCTCTCCCCCTCTCTCCCCCTCTCTCCCTCCTTTCTCCCCCCCTCCCTCCCCCCTCTCTCACCCCTAGTCTCACCCCTCCTCTGTTCCCCCTCTCTCTCCCCCCTCTGTTCCCCCTCTCTCTCCCCCCTCTTTACCCCCCTCTCTCTCTCCCCCCATCTCTCACCCATAGTCTCGCCCCTCCTCTCTCACCCATAGTCTCGCCCCTCCTCTCTCACCCATAGTCTCGCCCCTCCTCTCTCGCCCCTCCTCTCTCGCCCTTCCTCTCTCGCCCTTCCTCTCTCGCCCTTCCTCTCTCGCCCTTCCTCTCTCGCCCTTCCTCTCTCGCCCTTCCTCTCTCGCCCTTCCTCTCTCGCCCTTCCTCTCTCGCCCCTCCTCTCTCGCCCTTCCTCTCTCTCGCCCTTCCTCTCTCTCGCCCTTCCTCTCTCGCCCCACTCACACCCCCTCTCACACCCCCTCTCACACCCCCTCTCACACCCCCTCTCACACCCCCTCTCACACCCCCTCTCACACCCCCCTCACACCCCCCTCACACCCCCCTCTCACACCCCCCTCTCACACCCCCTCTCACACCCCCCTCTCACACCCCCCTCTCACACCCCCTCTCACACCCCCTCTCCCCCCGTCCCCCTCTCTCGCTCTCTCTCTCTCTCTCGTCCACACTCCCACCCCCTCTCTTGCCCCCCTCTCTCCCCCTAGTCTCGCCCTTCCTCTCTCCGCCCTCCTCTCTCGCCCCCACTCTCATCCCCCCCTCTCCCGTCCCCCTCTCTCACAGATATTGGTCGACAGATAAATGGCCGTAACTTGGGAACCACTCGTCCAATTAATATCAAACCTCGAAAAGGCACATCCGCGGGTCCCCAGCAATATTCCTGGCAAGTTTCAATCAGATCGGACCGTCACTCGTGCAAAAATAAATAAATAAACATTAATTGTGATGTCATAGCACCGTGTCTTGTCATTGGTCAACAGATAAATGGCCGTAACTTGGGAACTGCTTATCCGATTGATATCAAACCTTGAAAAGCACATCCGCGGGTCCCCAGCAATATTCCTGGCAAGTTTCAATCAGATCGGACCGTCAATCGTGCCAAAAAAATAAATAAATAAATAAACATTAATTGTGATGTCATTCGTGATGTCATAGCACCGTGTCTTGTAATTGGTCGACAGATAAATGGCCGTAACTTGGGAACCGCTCGTCAGATTGATATCAAACCTCAAAGGCACACCCACGGGGCCACGGCAATATTCCTGGCAAGTTTCAATCCGAAGAGGAAACATTGTGACGTCATTCGTGACGTCATAGCACCGTGTCCTGTCTGATTGACAGACAATAAGTTTCAATGAGATCGGACCGGCGGTCACAGACAGACAGACTGACAGACAGACACACACAGAGATTGCTGGAATTATAGATAGATTAGGGTATGGTGAGATGCGAATCCGTATACTTCTGAACTTCCTAGGTGAAAATGGACTGCATTTTCGAACTCAGTGGCGTCGATTTACTCTAATAAATGTTTAGACGGACAACAAATTAATTATAGATTAGAAAATATCGAAATGAGTAGAATTAGTTACTCAACTCCTGTAATGATAAATCTTGTTTTAGGTCATATTTTCGAAATGGTAGTGAATTCAATTTCAGTGCAGTCATTTCTTCAAGTAAATCGACCCCATAGAGTTCGAAAATGTACTCCATTTCCACCTCGGACATCCAGAAGTACCCGTAATCGTACCTGACCATACCCTAATTTATTCAAGTCATGAGACCAAAAGTCGTCATATGGAGCGACCTCTAAATGACCTCCGATCAAGCTAAAAAAATTTATGTGCGTTATTGGATCATATTAGAATAATTTTAACCTGTGGAGCAGCATTCTATTTTTTTTCGACTTTTTTGGACCACCCTAATATATATGTATGTATATATGTATATATACATATATATTGTTACGAATTTGGCAGCCATGAGCACTCAACATTCAGGTCCCCGTAGCTCAGTTATTTCGTTAAGTAAATGTGGATAGATAGCTTCCTTTCTCCGATGTCTAATGGGAATTAAGTGTACGTGCGCTACAGGTTATTTTATAGTTCGGATTTTTACACCACCAACAACAACGGCATCCTCCCTGGCTTCCTTCCACCATCGGCCTTTCTGACGCGCATACGTGCCGAGCGCCTGTGGGCGGAGTTCCATTGTCAACCGACGCATTGGCTCCGCTCCATGGTCGAGCAAGACGTGTTGCCTTCAGCTAATGGGCAAAGCGCGAGCGACGTACGCCGCGTTCCAGCCAATGCAGAGGCACGTCGCCCCAAGAAGGAGGAGTGCCTCTCAGGGGGGACGGGTCGCGAGGATACTCGCCACGCCCCCCCCCCCCCCGGACGAATCACAAATGGCGAGCGGATCGCCTGAGACGAACCGGCCAATCCAGAGGCGAGTTGTGTTGGGGGGTTAAGAGAAGCGTAGGTGTGTGCGAAGAGGTCTCTTTTTCCCTTGAGCCTGTCCCGCGGAGGATTGCCTGCCTGCAAGTCTGTCCCACTGAGAATCGCTTGCCTATCTTGTCTGCTGGCGCTCGCTGCCTCGTCGCGTGCCGGAGGAGCATGCTGGAGGAGCATGCTGGAGCCTGACGCTGCCCTCCGTACCCGGTGCTTGCAGCGGCATCGAGTTGCGAGTTCGAGTCCCGCCGAGCCGGATCGTCAAGGGCTGCACGAGGCCAGAAGGTCCAAGCAAGCTTCTTACCTCCAGCTCACCTTCCCTCTGAGCTGGAGGTATCAATAAAGAACCGACGGGGTCCATTTCTTTTCGGGGGTGTGTGTCTTGTGTGGGTCAGTCCTTTAAGTAGCACCTGTATAAGTGCTTGTGTATAAATTTCCATTTATTTTATATTCGGATAACTCTGCCCTTACGTGCTCCCCTCATCCCCCGATGATTGTAAATAAATCCCCTCTTGTGGAATGTCCCAGCTCGTCCTTGTCCTTTCTATCATTGGTTTGCCGCGCTGCGAACGGGAATTAGGAGGCCTCATTGTTGCCGTAATCGTGCAATTGGCTGGCAGGTTTCTGCTACTCTCTGCTCAGGTTACGACTCTGAACCGGCTCGGTAACGGCCCGGATCGCGCAGATCCTGCCGAGGGTGAATTTCCCCGGTACTTTGACGACGTGGGTAATTAGGTATCTTGAAATTGGCAATTGACCCTATCCCACCTGGTCGAGCTATTGGTGATCTTCGGTCCAATAAGGGACCCGTGACCTTTCGGATTTATCCGAAAGGTACGAACTAAATTCCGGGTGTTCGGTGGAGCCGACTCGACTGCTCCCCCTTGCGGTCATGCTCGCCACCGAGACCCGGCCCCACAACAATATATATATATATATATATATATATATATATATATATATATATATATATATATATATATATATATATATATATATATATGTGTATATATTGTTGCGGTCTTCGCGCCCGCCGGCGTGCGACGGCCACGTAACTCGAATCGCGGCACGTCGCCCACCGGACGGACAATCCAGTCGTGACCCTCTCGGACTAACGCCGGGAACCAGTCACGGGTGGACCTTTCGGTCTCACCGCGATCGAGCCAATCAGCCCCCGCGTGGGATAGGGTTGCTCGCCAAATTCGAACTACCTAAGTACCCACGCGGAGGGTAGACCGGGCGATCGCACCTCGCCGCAGGTCGACTTCGGACACGGGCCACTTAGGCGACCCGTTCCGACTATCAGAATAACCGAGCGGTGTTATCGTCGACCTCGACGGTTCGATTAATTATCGGGCGTATTCAGCCCACTACCAACCCTTTACGTGAAGCAAGATGGGGATTCAATGGAGGAAAAGACGAAGCGAAGCGGGAGAACAGTTCAACAATAAAGCACATTTATTCTCGGCACACGGGAAGCACACAAATACAATTCCACCAAATGCACACAAAAAAAAGAAAACACACTTCCATTTACACAAAAAGCAAACATAAAAGTGAAAACACAGTGCAGAGCTAATACCGACTACCGAGCACACGGCAACACTTATACAATTCTACTTCACAGACGGCGCCGACAACACATACCCAAAACCAAGGAAAAGAAATACCCTCAAGAATGAGGTAGGCCTGGGGCCGAGACCGGGTCGGGCCTACCCGTCTGGTGATGAGACGCGGAGCGGCGATGGCCCCGCAACCCGCGGGCCTCGTGGACAGTGCCTGGCAGGGGGTGGGAACGGGGCCCCCTTGGTCGCACTATCTCAGCGCGGGGGGAAACAGGAGGGGGTTGCTGATGCTCGGGGTATAGAGGATCTTTATTATATGCGACGAGCGTCTCCACCTCGGCCAGGTCGCGCTGTCGGCCTCCTTCGGGTGCAGCTTCCTGCACGACGCGAGCACCCCCTCGTCTGGTGTCGCCGCCTTTCCACAGCTCCGTCCCCTCCGTTCCGACTCCAACGCACACGACGAGCAGCTCCACCGCCCGCGAAGTCTTGACCCTCTGCTTCCGACTCTCCTGCTTCCGACTCTCCTACTCTCCGCCTCTGGACTCTCCGACTCTCCACCCTCCGACTCTCTCGTTCCCTCTTGCGACTCCTCGTTCTCATTCTGCTGACTCCCTCGTTCCGACTTTTACGACTCCTTTGACTGACGAACACCGTCCTTTTATCCCCCCCGTAACTTCGCCTTTGACCCCCTCCCTTTGACCTTTCACCTCGCTCCCCATTGGCCCGAGAAAAGTGGGCGTGAAGGCTTTTTGATCCACAAATTTGCATATATCGATCGCCCTGGGGGCGGGCCAGTCGCCCCTCGCTCACCGATTGGACGGCAAAAAGTGGGCGTGTGTCGTTTTCGATCCGTTTTGAAGCAGAAAATCCGTGATTTTGTACACGCTGTTCAACGTGCGCCCTACACGAGTCCAGCATCGGTGCCCATGAGTGGCGCGAGATGACGGTGATGCGATGGTGGCGAGTTGTGACGGTAAAGGTCATGGCGGTTGTGGTGAAGCGGTGGTTGTGGTCGGTGGTTGATGTTGTGGTTGTGATCATGGCGGTTGGTCCAAAATAAAGATAGTAAAAGAAAAACGGCTATCCTGAAGAGTCGCAGCACGTATAAATGACATGTATTCCCACTAGACAACGGGTTTGGGCCTAACTACACATGCACTTACCGAGATACCTCACCTAAGGGACCTGAATGGTGGTTTGCGAATCTGGTAACCACAACACTACCCCCTTCCCTTTTTACAGACTCGTCCCGAGTCGTCAAATTTTCGTGTGCCATCATGTGTAGTTTTCCCCTAGTACATTTTACCTACGGATCCCTGAGTGCGACATTCATGGTATTCGTGTCCCCAAAATAAATAACCTGAGGGCTGCGTAACTATCTAAACAAACTCACTCACACGGACGACTTAAATAAAATTGCCGGCGCTAAGACATACATGCCGGGGGCGCACTCATATGTACAGTACATCTTAACCTTAACAGACAAATTTTACACTAAACCATGGCCCAGGATCATTGAACTCTGCAAAAGAAAGCAGTTAGCAGGGAGCCAGGCTGCCCACATGCAGTCTCTGACTCAAACAATGCAGGTGACAGGGAACGTGGCTGGCTGCTCACACGCAGTCCAAGGCCTTCCTTTTTGAACTGAACTCAGTGAACCACAACGGTGCTTGGGCTGCACAACGCAGTCTCCGTGCCAGCTCAAGTGGCACACGCAATGAGCACAACGAATGGATGCATGAACACAAACACGGTGCACGGGCCGCCACTGCAGGCCCGTGTTGTAGCTGCCAACAGGGCAGTTCTTGCAGCTTGCAAACTGTTGCTTTCAGATCCTGGCGCACATGGAAATGAACAGGGGGGGGCAAAGCAAAAATTGAACGGGGCTTGTGAACATGGGCAGTGGGCATGGCATGGCAAAGGTGAGCAGGCAAACACAGCCCGCAGAAGAAGGCCGCTGCAGGCAAACACAGCCGGCAGAAGAAGACCGTTGCAGGCAAACACAGCCGGCAGATGAACTGGCCGGCACAGGCCTCGAAGAAAACAGCCAGCAGATGAACTGGCCGGTACAGGCCTTGCAGCACAACAACAGCTGCCGATGAAGTTAGCCAGCCTCTGCCTTGCAGCAAAACACGGCCAGCCGATGAAGTTGGCCAGCCTTTGCCGTTCAGTGGAGGTTGGTGGAGGGAGTGTGGTGGTGCTGGCCACTTGGAGGGCGGGCTCGGACCTACCTACCTGTCTCCCTCCCAACCTATCGCCTTTGCCTGTCACTGTACATACCCACTCCCTTAATTTGTCAAACCCCAATTTAGCCCCAACTTATTTTTTTGTTGTTTTTATTTTTACTTCCCCACTATAAATCGTCCCCTAGCCCCCTTTATCGTCCTTGTTCGGCTAACCTATCCTGTCACCTAGCCTACTCCCAACCCCTACGTTCCCTTCCCGGAGGGGAACAAGGGAGAGCTAACGTCCTGTGTCGAGGCCCAACGAAGCCTCAGAATGGCCTCCCCAGAGTTCGGCGATCTAACCCAAAGTGGGTCCAGCGGCCCACAACGACAGCGAGGGGATGGATGGTGCGGAGGGGTACATCTCCTAATCTACCCTAACCATTTAACTGCTAAACTACCCCGGGGCTTTCAACAAGCGCCTCTCGCTTAAACTATTGGTTCTATAAACCCAGATTCCCGTCGCCTGTGTTGGTGTCCTCACAATTTCGGGCCTCGCCCCCCAATTTTCGCTCCGTGCCCTCACACGGTCTCCTGGCTGGGACACGTGGCTCCCTTTGGCAGGCACGACCCTCTGCCGATTCTCCCGCTATGGCACCCCCGGGCACTACACTGCCTCCGAGCCTACCAGCTCCCTAACCCCGGGAGTGCCCCCATGGCACCTCCCCTGAAACGCACACGTGGCAGGCCGGCCCCCCGGGCCCCTTCCCGAGGGTCACCCGTGCCCACTGCACTGCCCACGCGGCTAATGGCGCCGCGGGCCCCCGCACCAAGCAGGCGCACCCGTGCCCACTACTCTATCCCGGCCCCCCATGGGCCCTTGGCCTACCGCGGCCGACTAGCCTGGTGCCCGGGGTACCCACTCAGCGATACTCACCTTTCGCAGCCACGCTCCCAAGCCCGTCAACAGGGCTCCTGCACCCCTCCAAATGGGTCTCGAGCCTACTTTCCCACCAACAACAAAACGACCTCCATTTTTCAATTTGACTAACCCCCTAACTCACTCTACACTGACCCCGGGGGTCCCTTGGGCGGGAGTCACTCCTCCCCCCAATCACTCATCGCACCATGCATTCCCCATTCACTCCACACACACAGACCCGCTGGCCTCACTCACTCACCAAGCACATGCCTCACAACTCACCAACTTTTCAACACACACACCGCTGAACTCTACCATTCTTCTATCTACATCCCCTAACTAACTCGTGCTCCCACGTCGTCCCTTAAACTATAGCACGTTCCTTTTAACACTACGTAGCTAAGCTACATCCCCTCTACACATTCACAGGTCTGTCCATGTCTCCAAATAATCCCATTTTATTTCCCAACCTAAATCTGGCTACAATCCCTCTACCTAATCCATTCCACGGACTCCATGAGGACTTACCCCCGCCCCATGAAGTCGGTCTAACTAAGCTAACCCTTCCCCCTAACTAGTTTCCATCCTGTGCCCCGGGTAAGGGGGTCTTTCACCCCTTGCCCAGGAATCCTGTACACCCGAAAGTGAGGCTTGCTTTTTTTTTTTTTTTCCCATGCGCAGCACCTGCGCGGCAACTCAGAGCTCGCGCACTTTGCACCTGCGACTGCCCGTGACGTCATGCAGCTGCACGTGTTCCTCGTCCCTCCTTGGACGGGACCATCCGGCAGAGATACCCCTCCTGCCGGATTCCAACCACACGTGCAGCCATGACGTCACCGTGCGCATAAAAAAAAAACACAAGCCCCACGTTTCGAGGGGTTTCCCACGCGAACACATGTGCTTTGCCCGTTGGAGCTTAACACACACGATCGCGTGGAGAACCCGTCCGGTCCAAATCCATTTACCTGCCTAACTTTGTCCGTCCGCGGGATCGGCAAATCCACCGCGTGCGTTTCCGGACCGGGACTTCACTCTCGCAAGCGAGCACGTGGTGGTCTCGTGCGTTGCACAGCACGAACCGCGTGCTCACTGCTGGGTGAACCCGGCACGGTCCTCGAAACAACTACAGCCGCAACCCGGCTTTCTCTCCTCTGTCGCCGTCGTCGTCTCCATTCAACCCACGCACACCTGCGTGTCACGACGCACACAGTCCACACCATTAAACTCACACCGGGAGACGCGGCTGCGTGCTCCCGCATGCCAACCGACATCTCCCTCTCATACCGCTCTCTCACACACACGGTCTCCCTTGCATAACCCATACCACTCACACGTGGTGCTCCATTCACTCGTGCCTCACTCACACACGCGGGGGCACTAACCCGCGGTGCCTCACTCACACTCCGTGCCTCATCCACACACGGCGTGCTGGGAAGCACGTACTCCGGCACCATCGCCACCACACCACTCACACGTGGTGCCTCACTCATACTGGCCGTTTCACTCACACGCACGGCCTCACTCACACACGGTGCCCCATCCACAACCGGCGTGCTGGGAAGCACGCACTCTGGCACCATCGCCACCACACCACTCACACACGGGGTCGCTTCCACACACGGGGACGCACTCACACCTTGCACCACACACACAGGGACAACCACACTGGGGATTCGTGTCCCCACAAGGGTCTCCGGGGCCTCTATACCCCCCAAGCTCTCCGTGCACCCGTCCACAGCACTCGTCCCCTCAACCTCGCAAAGCACGACCGAACTCACCTGGTCGTGACTCGCCTCAAGGCATACTCCCTCCCCTCGTTCCTGGAGGAGGCCATCCAGCTGCTCACACCGGGTCCCTGCACGCTCCGCGAGCTCACCCCCATTATCCTCCACTACCTCCGTGTGTGTGTGTGCGTCCCTTACCCCGTCTTCATCGTGCAGTCTTCCCTCTATCGTTCCCATCTCCCGTGTCTCTGCCAACTCTTCACCCTTTACCTCCCTTGTCTCAACTATTATTT
>NC_140967.1:53680516-53690516 GCF_056783735.1 Eptatretus burgeri
AATAATTACTATCTTTTTCACTATCATAATTTGGAAGATATTTATTATTTGCTTTAGCATATCTTTTTGAACATACTTGTGATATTCCACCTCTCTTGGACTTCTCAATCATCAAAAGCATATCAACATCACTGATTAAATCTATATCTTGTTTTGTCATTTTCAACATTGCACTCCAAGCTAAACCAGGAGCTGTGAAATAGTGGGCAGGATCTAATCCATAACAATTTTTATTTTTACAGAGTGATCTAAAAGCTTCAAACACATCAGCTAACAATAAAACATCTGTTTTTAGATATAAATCATGATATTCTCCAAGGTTCTTTATCTTAAATATTTTCCATATTTCTTGTGCGTGTTTATATTCCTTATCACTTATCTCTTCTTCATAAAGGTTATTATGGAAACTTTCTTTTGAAGGAGGTTGTGTTTCTTTAAATCTCATAAATGAATCCATATAATTATAAGGATAAATTCCCTTACTTGTAAGAATTTTCTCTTTACTTTGAATTTCATTCCTTGTTTGAATTTCCTCTCTCGTAAGAATTCCTTCTTTAATCAGAATTTCATCTTTAATCTGAATTTCCTCTTTAGTTAGAATTTCATTCATTGTTCGAATTTTCTTTATAATTAGAATTTCATCTTCAGTTAGAATTTCTTCATTAATTTCCTCATTAATTAGAGTTTCCTCTTTACTTTGAATTCTCTCTTTAATCTGAATTTCCTCTTTAGTGAGAATTTCCTCTTTTGGAAAGAATGAATTAAGATTTGGAAAAGAGTCCGTGGAGCTTAGATTTGATGCGAGGTAGGCTAGTGGTGTTCCCATAAACTTGTAAGAATCTAGAAACCTAATACGAGTTAAAGGTTTTGTGAATATCATTTTTGTAAATGAAATATACTTTTGACTTGTGTTTGTTATGGCAGAAATATTCCCTGGTGTTTTTGAAAGTTCATTTATAAATAGATGTGTATCATAGTTGGCGCTGTTGTGAAGAAAGACTGGAATAAAAGAAGGTAATTTATAATTAAGATTACAACAGGAATGAGCGGGACCTCTATATTTACCAGTAAGATGACAATGATCCCTAACTTTAGACTCTTAATTTCCCCCTCACAAATATGACAGATATTGTTCTTTCTAAATTCTAATTTTTCTTCTTTGGTTAATTTCATCGGTTCATTTGTTTCTTTCATTAATTTAGTGAGTCTTATACAATCCTTTTCTAATCGTTTTACAAACTCTTGTGAAGCTTTTTTTCCATGATAATGTTCAAGTTTGTTATACTTTTCTCCAACAGATGATTTGATATAATAACAGAAACCATAAGGAATATGTTTTTGATATTTATTTGTATATGATTCTTTTGGATTAGGAGAAGCAGTATTTATCTTTTTAAGGATACACTCAAAATCAGCGTATATCACAAATGGGTGCATGATAGATTTATTATAATCTTCAAAAGAAATCTTTTCACCAGGTTTAGGCATTGTAATTACAGCTGATTTATGATTACTACAATATTTTGAATGTTGTTCTAATCGTTCTTTTGTATGAAATGAATTAAGACATCGCTTACAAGGATATATTTTGTTTGCTGTTCTGAATACCTGAGAAGAGATTAATCTTGATAAATTATTGATGTATGTGTAATGTGAATTCTTTCCAACACTAAAATATAAAAGATCAATGTGTGTTTCTTCATTTTTATAGTTGTTTGAAATTTTTAATATTTGAACTTTGTTTGTATCCGTTAATCCATATACATTAATAGAAAGATTATTCTTTTTCTCAAATTTAGGAATATCTGTTAGTGGCATTGGGAATTTAAAATCTTTAATGTCCAAGGTATTCTCATATTTCATATATTGTTTTACTCTTTCTGAATTACATTTTGGTGGATGAAAGTGAGCAAGAACAGACCAGAGAAAACATTTATTATCATTGTTCTTAATATTAACAACTGCCTTCTTTAGTTTTATTTCTTTTGGTAATTCAATATAAGAAGAAGCTTTAAGAGGGTTTGATTTTAGAATGTGTATATCTAAAAAGATGATTTTTTTTAATATTGAATCCACTTCCTACCACTGTATTATCAACATCCTCCTCTTGTCTTGATAGTTCTTCATAAACCCCACTATTCAAAAAATCTTGAAATGATGTTGTAAAATGAAGATCTGTTCTCATATAAGGAGTATGTTCTTCATCTTGTCTTTTCATATTCATTTTCACTCCCACATAAAACTTTAAAGTTTTCATTTCTTTTAATATCTTTTTAATAAATTTTTCAACATCGGGTTTCACTATTTCAATTGATTCAGCTATTGATGATGGACCGGGTTCTCCAAATTGAAAAATCCTTATTTTTATATGCCCTTTAAATGCCCCATCAGTGTTTTCAATATAATAGTCTCCCTTTACTTTAAACTCATTTTTCTTGTGTTTTTGTGATTGAAGATGTTTATTATAACTTCTCTTCAAAACATCCTTTGAACAGATATCACAATGTTTTCTTTCCAACTCAAGAGGAGATATTTTATGAAATAGATTAAATGTGCGTTTGTTAGTTCGGAGGTGTTTTCTATAATGTTTATATTTGTGATTACAAACATCGCAGTATGTTATATTCACCATATTTATATAATAAATCTTTGCTTAAACTAAAATTTTCTTGATGAAAATTTCGTTTATTTTACAGGTGAATCTGTGCTTAAAACCATTTTATCCTCCAACTTTTTCACTTAATAAATACAATGTTTCAAGACACAAAAGACAAGTTTCAATCAAACTCTTCATTTGTTAAAGATACTGAGAAATATGTCAAGGATGTAAAATTGAACAAAGATAAATATAACAACTATTGGATAAAAACAATTATGGTAAATAATATGAGTTCTTCAATTTCCTTCAGTGGAAGGGCTTTTAGTATACCTGGTAGAACATCAATTAAGGTATCTCTAACAAAAGTTTCTCCTCTCCTTCTGGTAATATATTCAAAACTAGAAAAATCAATGAAACAAGAAAAAGTATCAAAAAACAAAAACCTTATGGATGAAGCTTTAGAAAGAAAAGATAAGACCATCTGTAATATGCAAGGAGAAATTTGTATTTTTTTCAACAACCTGAAAGATGTAAATCCTGATGAAATAAAGGATGTTAATATATCAGGTGAAATGACATTTCGTTCAATAGTAGTTCACGATCATTTTAAAATTACCTTCAATATAAAAAATGTTGTCGTTGAATCTGATAATGAAAAAAAGTATATCGATATCGATGGTAATATTATTAAATATGAGTCAATATACAACTGAAAGTATAGATGAATTTCAGTTTAAGTAAAGTTTTACTTTATAAATATGCTAGACTTTCCTGATTCTCCATATGACAAATTTGAGAATTGTCCTGCGAGTGAAAGACGGGGATTAAACACAGAGTCAAAAGCTTATAATCAATGTATATTCTGTGATTATCTTCTCATTTATGATAATAAAAAATATAAAAAGGAAAATAATTCTTTTAGATTTACACCAAAAATGAATTACTTTACAAGATTGATTAGAGAAATGAATGTAAAGTATGAGGGTGATAACACACCTTTCCTTACAAGGGAAGAAACTGAACGTATAAGAGAAATGTTTAAAGGATTGTTGTTATATATTATTCATGGATGTAATTATCAGGGAAATATCAACACAAGATATTGTATAAATAAAATAATGGATTATCTTGAAATTAAACCTGAACTTAGGATAAAATATAGAGTTTCGAAAAAAGCTAAGAATAAATTAAATAACCTGTTTTCCAAATATATAAATGAATGATTTTTTACCCATTTTGGAAAATAAGATAAAATTTAACAACCATAAAAATCTCCCAAATTCATTAAGATGTCTCATAGTTGGTTCAAGTGGATGTGGAAAAACCTGCTTACTTTTAAAGATGCTCCTCACTCCCAACTTTTTAGATTATGATAATTTAATAATTTTCACAAAGTCGAGTTTTCAACCAGAGTATCAACTACTCTCACAAGGTTTTAATGCTGGTCTTCAAAAAGAAGATATAATCGGTTTATTTAAACGTCAAAAAAACCTAAATGATTATAACATTGAAGATATAATTCAACTATTTTGTGATAAACAGAGATGTAAAAAGAAATCAAATCCTATAACTTGTATTCTTAGTGATAATACGGATGATATACCGTCTCCCCAAGATTTGGATAAATCAAAAAAGAACCTCGTTATCTTTGATGATTGTGTTAATGAGAGAAACCAAACGGTAATGGACAGCTACTACACAAGAGGGAGACATTCTTCTTGTAATTGTATTTATCTTAGTCAATCGTACTTTCAACTTCCTCGTCGTTCCATCAGAAACAATGCTAATACTTTTATTTTATTCAAGTTAAATTCAATAGATATCAATAATTTTTGGAGAGATAATTGTTCTACATTATGTAGTAAAAAGAAATTTGAGGATTACATGAAGCACACGACTGAAAAATATAAATATATTGTTGTGAAACAAGATGAGATATTAAGGGATATATTTTTTGTTTTATAAACAATTACATATATAAATGACAACTATTATTGTAAATCTTGTGGGTAAATCTGCTTCTGGAAAAAACTTTCATAAATCAAGGTTCTTGTGTAGTACAAATGAGAATATTGTAAATTTACTTGAAAAACACCCTGTGATACGCATTGTATCAACAACAACTAGAGCAATAAGACCTGGAGAAGTAAAAGGTGAAGATTATCACTATATTTCAGTGGAGGAACATATGCGATTGAGGAATGAAGGTCAAATATTTGAGGAGGTTTCTCTTGGTACAACAAAATATTCACATTGTAAGAGTGAGTTAAGGAAACTAAAATCTGGTGGTGTTGGGATATTAGAAACTAATCCAGAAGGAACGAGACAAATTATTAAACATCTGAGCGGAGTGAAGATTTTATCATTCGGTTTTGATGTTGATGAAGAAACTCAACGCAAACGTATGAAAAGCAGAGATGCAAGTATTAGTGAAGAAGAAATTACAACTCGCATTAATGTTAAGAAAGAATTTGATGAAATATTTAAAGAAAAGGATTTATTTGAACACATCTACTTGAATGATGAAGAAAAGGAAAATTTCCCTGTTGATCTTTACAATTCATTAAATTATATTTTACAACAAATAAATAGTAGTAATCTTAGGTAGTAAGAAGGCTGGAAATAACAATTGTTTTAATGAAGCATCAGCCATTTTAGACCAGTTGATGAACATGAAAATAATTAATAAAAATCAATATAAAGACATTTTATCTCATATTAAATAAGATGAGAAGCACAATCCTTAGTTTCAATTTCACAACAAGCGACCACACATCTTCATTCCCATACCCACTACAACTTGACACAACAAAAGAATATGAGGCATCTTTATTGTCCATGGAAACTTATAATACCTTATTTAATATAACCGAGAAAAATGACAAGTTTAGTTATAATCCGGGAAGTGGATACAAAACGATAACAGTCTCACCCGGAGCATATGAGATTTCTCAAATATCTTCCGAAATTGCTCGTCTTATGAAAGAACAGGGTGATGAACCAAAAAATATTGTTATAGACATTCAAAAACATACTTCAAAATCAACGATTAAAGTTAAAAATAACTACAAGGTTGATTTCACAATTGATAATTCATTTAGAGAGTTATTGGGTTTCTCCTCAAAAAAGATTGAAACTAATGGGACGTTTTACAGTGATAATGTCATTCAAATATCCTCAGGAATAAATTCGGTGTTAATTCACTGTGATTTGATTGATGGTGCTTATACTGATGGAAAAAAAACAAATACAATATTTTCATTCAGCGCATACTAAACCCCAATTGGTTATAAATTCAATATGGAACCTAAAAATTTGGTTTATCTCCCTGTGTCAGGAAAAACCATACACAGAGTAAATTTTAGGATAACCGACCAAGATAATCGTATGATTTCTTTTAATGGAGAAGTTATATCCATCAGAATTCACCTACGTGAAGTTTTCCAATAAATAAATACGATGGTTATTGTGAGGAAACACGAGTTGGGAAAATATAAAATAATTACAGGGAATGGGATGTTCCTTTCCCCATACTACAAGGGTGAAGGTATGTATCTTGGTAGAGGATACTATAAACCTAAGAGAGAAAGGGGTGTTGGACATCAATTTAGAGGAGATGGGATAATTGATACACTCATGGGTATTGGTTCAACTATTCTTAAACATAAAGATCTAATTGGTTCAACTGCTTCTGCTGTGGGAAATGTAGCAGGTGTTGTAAAGAGCATAAAAGATGCTCAGAAGGAATCTCATAAATTACAAGCAATAAAATAAATTAAGAAAGGCAAAACTCAGTTGTCCCCCCAAGAACGACAGAAAATAATTCAAATACTTGGATCAGGGTTTCAAAAGTTTTAACATCTTTTTTCCTAAATAAATACAAGTATGGAAGCAATTGATAGTATCTATGATTTGGATGATACTATTATTATCTCAAACTCCACTAAAAAAGAATATTACTTCAAGGTAAATGCAATAACTGGAACAGACTGGAATACGAATGGTACAAAAAGTTTTGAAATAAATAATCAACAAACCTATTTCAATCTCTCCGAAAGTTTCTTGTTGTGTAAATTTAAATTCACTAAAGCTGGGAATAACACAAACGCTACACTTGTAAATGATTTCTTCTGGAAAATGTTTGATAGTGTGCATTTGTATCTTGGAACACAAGAAGTTGAAGCGGTTGATTATGTCTCTGCTGTATCTGAAATGATGAAATTTACACTCTATACATTCAGTGATAGAATGGGAAAGGGGTCTGTCGAAGGTTTTATTCCTGATATGTCAACGGGAACAAACACAGACCCTGGATATACTCAAAGGAAAGGAGCGTATAATGATGATACAAAAGCAGAAAATAGTTTTACTGTGGCAGTTCCTCTTAAAGGTATATTTGGATTTTGTGATCATGATAAAGTTCTGTATGGTCTTAAAATTAGATTTCAACTGCAAAGGAATGATAATGAAAATCGCTTGCTTTTTTGTGTTGGTAATGCTTTTGGTGATCAGAATAAATTTGTAATTGAGGAGATGAGTTGGTATATCAGTGAATATACTCCTAATCTTAAAACAGAAGAGATGTTGAATCGAAGACTTAACTCAAAGAAACCACTCAGTGTATCATACCTCAAAAGAAGATGTCAACACGTTAAACTCAACCAAACTACTTACACGTGGAATTTGGGTGTTCTGGAAGGAAAGCCACGATATCTGTGGATCATTTTAAAAAGCCAGATGGTGATACTGTGACTGATAAGAATAATGCATTGAGTGATAATGCTGAGGTGAAACAACTTCGCGTTTCTCTAGATGGAACATTTTATCCACGAGATAGATTGGAAATTAATTGGGAAAAAAATGATTTTGCTGAAGCATACAAGTCTTACCAAAAGGTGTGTGAAAGTAATGGAAATAAAGAACCTATTTTGGATATGACAGCATTTAAAAGTTTGTATACAATCTATGCGTTTGACCTGAGCGCTCAAAAGGAAACTATAAAGTCTAATCGAGTGGATACTTCCCTATACATTGAAAGAGGAGAGAGTGAAGAAGTTGATACATATTGTTTGCTTTTGGAAGAAACAGAATTGCAGATTAATACAGATAATGGTGTGATGATTAGTCTCACATAATTTTTTGTTAAATAAATGAGTGGCAAAGTACCAACTGGGGTATATGTTAATCAAATCAATCTTCATAAACTATCATCTTGTGTTCAAAATCAAAATCCTTGTACGATTAACGTTAATACAATTCAGAGAAAAGGAGCAGTAAGAATTGATGTTTTGCTCACAAGAGAACAGGTTAAAATCTTGAATGACACTGGCTCACTTAAAATTAAAATGACAAAACCAATGTTGAAAAAATATTTAATAAGAGAGACGAGTGGAGGATTTCTCCCATTTCTAATTCCTTTATTTGCTGGTTTAAGTGCGGTTGGAGCATTGACGGGTGGTATTTCAACAGCGGTGAAAACTGCCAACGAAAGGAAGGCTCAACTCCAGGCTCAAAAATAATTGGAAAGACATTACAAAGAGTTGGAGAAACAAATTAGTGGAAGTGGTGTAATTGTAGATTTTGCTGAAAAACTTGAAGGTCTGCCTGATAAAGCGAGATTGTTAGTTGGAGATATGCTTTCTTCTATAGCACAAGCAGGTGTAAAATTAACGAAAAGAGGTAATGGATTATATCTTTCTAATAAATAAATGAGCATTGATGAGTGGTTGAAAGAATTTGGAAAGAATACAACATCAAATTTACAACTTGTCAAATATTGTAAGAAATTAAAAATTCATAATGTGGTTATTTGTATGAGAGATGAATTAACAAATATGCCGAAACATACAAAGAATATTATTATGAACTTAGAAGATAATAATGGGAACGGTTCTCATTGGGTTTGTATTTTTAATAGTCAAGACAAATATTATTTTGATAGTTTTGGTCTTCCACCACCTGTTGAAGTCATAAAATTCTTACAGAATGGTGTTTATCAAACATTTCAAGTCCAAGAATTAAATTCCAAGTGTTGTGCTCAATTATGTCTATATGTGTTATTTCAACTCAACAAAAATAAAAATTTTTATGATATTATTTTTAATCTAATATAAATGACTTATGTTGGTAAAGATGGTTCTATCTTTGGTGTATCTCAAGAACTGGATATTGATTTATCAAATTATTACACAAAGGCACAGGCTGAATGACATAAATATAATATAACTAAAAATATTAACATGAAAAATGCTTATAAATTAAAAAATTATCCAAGCCCGACTGACGCGAATGACTTGGTGAGATTAAGCGATTTATCACAATATATATCCTTAAATAAAACGGCCGTGTATTCCAAAGATACAGAAGTGTTGATATTATCTCCAGGTCATACAGAATTCACAGTTCGAATTAAAATAATTTTTTTATAAAGAAGGGCGTATCGTTTGTATGAGAATAGAACAATGGGGGTATGATATGAATGATTTAGGGTATAATTGGTCATTTAAAATTAACCTCGAAGACCTGGAACAATTAAATCAGTCTCGTAAGGAAGAATATTATCCACTTGGTATCGAGAATGAGTTTTGTGGGGCCATGATTAGTAAACAACAAATAAAAGGATTTAATAAGGGTAAATATAATAATGGTTTTGCCCTTGTTTATCTCATGAAAACAGAAAAAACAGGATTATATATAATAAGTAAGGATATACAAAATGATTTAACTATGGGAAGATGGGGAGGTGTTTCGTGCCATAATATTATTCTAACATATATTTCTAATACATAAATGACAGCAAGAAGGCTTCAAGAAAATTATCATTTCTGTGTCCAAGCATACCTTCAAGAAAAGGTATTCGGTATTTTAATAAATATGTTCTACAACATAAGAATGAGGTATTTTCAATAAAAGATTGGCATTATGCTGATGTTGATAAACCAACAACTTTAGATTTAATGAAAATGTTAAATAATGAAAAAATTATAACGTTAAGAAAAGGTAAGGCTCTTTTAGAAATTCAAAAGAAATTTTATTGGTTTCCTGTTGTAAAAAAAATTATTTTGGATACAGGAATAACAAGAAATCCTGATGAATATATGTATGATATTCTATGGGGTGTAAGCGATTCAAGGATAATAAGGGATGAGGAAGGAGTTGAAGAAGAGAGGGAAGAGGAGGAAAAGGAGAAGAGAGAGAAGGAGGAGAGGGAGAAGAAAGAGGAGGAAAAGGAGAAGAGAGAGAAGGAGGAGAGAGAGAAGAGAGAGAGAGGGAGGAAAGAGAGAAGAGAGAGAGGGAGGAGAGGGAGAAGAGAGAGAAGGAGAGGGAGGAGAGAGAGAAGGAGAGGGAGGAAAGAGCGAGACAAAATAAATATCAAAATATGGAAACCAGTGAGATTAAAAA
>NC_140967.1:53698016-53700516 GCF_056783735.1 Eptatretus burgeri
TGGTTTGTGAATTTCGTCAACCACAACACTACCCCCTCCCCTTTTTACAGACTCGTCCCGAGTCGTCAAATTTTCGTGTGCCATCATGTGTAGTTTTCCCCTAGTACATTTTACCTACGGATCCCTGAGTGCGACATTCATGGTATTCGTGTCCCCAAAATAAATAACCTGAGGGCTGAGTAACTACCTAAACAAACTCACTCACACGGACGACTTAAATAAAATTGCCGGCGCTAAGACAAACATGCCGGGGGCGCACTCATATTTACAGTACATCTTAACCTTAACTTACAAATTTTACACTAAACCATGGCCCAGGATCAATGAACTCTGCAAAAAGAAAGCAGTTAGCAGGGAGCCAGGCTGCTCGCATGCAGTCTCTGACTCAAACAATGCAGGTGACAGGGAACGTGGCCGGCTGCTCACACGCAGTCCAAGGCCTTCCCTTTTGAACTGAACGCAGTGAACCACAACGGTGCATGGGCTGCACAAACGCAGTCTCCGTGCCAGCTCAAGTGGCACACGCAATGAACACAACGAATGGATGGATGAATGGTTTGAACTGAACGCAGTGAACCACAACGGTGCATGGGCTGCACAAACGCAGTCTCCGTGCCAGCTCAAGTGGCACACGCAATGAACACAACGAATGGATGGATGAATGGATGGCACGCAAACACGGTGCACGGGCCGCCACTGCAGGCCCGTGTTGTAGCTGCCAACAGGGCAGTTCTTGCAGCTTGCAAACTGTTGCCTTGCGGATCCTGGCGCACATGGAAATGAACAGGGGGGGGGGGGGCAAAGCAAAAATTGAACGGGGCTGGTGAACGTGGGCAGTGGGCATGGCATGGCATGGCAAAGGCAGCAGGCAAACACAGCCTGCAGAACCAGGCCGTTGCAGGCAAACACAGCCGGCAGATGAACTGGCCGGCACAGGCCTTGAAGTACCACAGCTGCAGACGATCCGGCCGGCGCAGGCCTTGCAGCACAGCAGCTGCAAACAATCCAGCCGGCACAGGCCTTGCAGCAAAACAACAGCTGCTGATGAAGTTGGCCGGCCTCTGCCTTGCAGCAACGCAGCCAGCAGATGAAGCTGGCCAGCCTTTGCCGTTCAGTGGAGGTTGGTGGAGGGAGTGCGGTGGTGCTGGCCACTCGGAAGGCGGGCTCGGACCTACCTACCTGTCTCCCTCCCGCCTATCTCCTTTGCCTGTCACTGTACATACCCACTCCCTTAATTTGTCAAACCCCAATTTAGCCCCAACTTATTTTTTTATTTTTACTTCCCCACTATAAATCGTCCCCTAACCCCCTGTACTGTCCTTGTTCGGCGAACCTATTCTGTCACCTAGCCTACTCCCAACCCCTACGTTCCCTTCCCGGAGGGGAATAAGGGAGAGCTAACATCCTGTGTCGAGGCCCAACGAAGCCTCAGGATGGCCTCCCCAGAGTTCAGCGATCTATAACACAAAGTGGGTCCAGCGGCCCACAACGAGAGCGAGGGGATGGATGGTGCGGAGGGGTACACTTCCTATCTACCCTAACCATTTAACTGTTAAACTACCCCGGGGCTTTCAACAAGCGCCTCGCGCTTAAACTATTGGTTCTAACAACCCAGATTCCCGTCGCCTGTGTTGGTGTCCTCACAATTTCGGGCCTCGCCCCCCAATTTTCTCTCCGTGCCCTCACACGGTCTCATGGCTGGGACACGTGGCTCCCTTTGGCAGGCACGACCCTCTGCCGAATCTCCCGCTATGGCACCCCCGGGCACTACACTGCCTCCAAGCCTACCAGCTCCCTAAACACCGGGGAGTGCCCCCCATGGCACCTCCCCTGAAACGCACACGTGGCAGGCTGGCTTCCCAGGCCCCTTTCCAAGGGTCACCCGTGCCCACAACACTGCCCACGCGGCTAATGGCGCCCCGGGCCCCCGCACCAAGCAGGCGCACCCGTGCGCACTACGCTATCCCGGCCCCCTATGGGCCCTTGGCCTACCACGGCCGACTAGCCTGGTGCCCGGGGTACCCACTCAGCGATACTCACTTTTCGCAGCCACGCTCCCAGCCCGTCAACAGGGCTCCTGCACCTCTCCAAACGGGTTTCGAGCCTACTTCCCCACCAACAACAAAACGACTTCCATATTTGTTAATTTGACTAACCCACTAACTCAGTCTACACTGACCCCGGGGGTCCCTTGGGCGGGAGTCACTCCTCCCCCCAATCACTCATCGCACCATGCATTCCCCATTCGCTCCACTCACACAGACCCGCTGGCCTCATTCACTCAACAAGTACTCACCTCACAACTCACCAACTCTTCAACACACACACCGCTGAACTCTGCCATCCTTCTAACTACATCCCCTAACTAACTCGTGCTCCCACGTCGTCCCTTAAACTACAGCACGTTCCTTTTAACACTACGTAGCTAAGCTACGTCAACTCTACACATCCAAAGGCTGTCACTGTCTCCAAATCTCTAAAATAACTTTCCCAACCTAAA
>NC_140967.1:53703516-53778516 GCF_056783735.1 Eptatretus burgeri
CAGCCACGCAAGTGTTGTGTCATCACTCAAAGACACGGAGGTTGCCGAATTAAACAGTGAAGCTCGTTTTCAAAACATGACAAGACTATTATATCTATAATGCTGTTAGACCGCCTACGGTTCCCAAGTCCGTACATTGTTAGTCATGTTCAAAATTTTCTTATTCAAAAACAAATTCCATCACTGTTTGGAAAACTCAAGCCATTTGCACAGTTGTCTACATAAAAACTATGCAATAATGGCACAATTTCTGAATTGTTCATGTGAGGACATATTTCCTCTTTTCTCCCATTCATCACCAACTATCCATTAATCTCTCATCCTTTTCTCAAAACTGTTCTTTTCTCAATGTAAATTTGCCCCCCCCACCCTTTTTTGCAACTTCAATATGCACATAATGGATAGACAGCCCCTTAATCAGTTTGGATGGTAAAACGTGAGATTTTTATCTTATTCTAAATTTATAATCCTCACATTCTCATTCTTCAAGATGTGGTACATTGACCGCAATTCACTATACTAGTCACAGTAAACAGCCAAAGTTACAACAACAAAAAAACAAGCAGATGGTCCCAGTCAGAAGATATTGCTTACACATACCAGCACAAGCTCAGGCTTCAAAACAGGACAAGGACTCACCTGTTTAACACCAACACATTTCTTACTGAAGTCAGCCACAAGTTCCACTGCAAGGATAAACATATTCATCAATATGCTGTAATATTCAAGGATTCCATAATAAAACTTGTACTTTGTGAGGAGGCTACCAATAACACTGAATCATTACTTCTTTTCTTTTTTTTTAAACACAAAACCCAGTCTGGCTACTACACCACTGACCTTGCTGCCGGGCACAACGTTTGTCAGTCACACCGGTCGCAGGTACACGACCAAGGGTCAGGAGTTTGCCATTAGTCAGTGTCACAACATGACCGTCATCTCCCTCAAGCCGACATTCCATTTTCTCCACGTTTCTCACAATTTTCCTGCAAACCAAGCAGACCTGGTTAAGACCTATTCTTATTAAACTTCCCAAGTCCATAAACTGCTCCCAGCATGATAAGATAGCTTATAGAAGTAGCATGCTTCAGGCATATAAGTGAAGGATTATTCACTGATGGAATAGGATTTGACCACAAACCATAATCCTGGTGCTCTGCAGGTAGAGGGTGTTGGCTCATTCGAGTATGTCCTTCAGAGGGGACATCGAAGCTGGCTGTTCAATCTGCTATTCCTTACTCCAAGGGATTAAGAATCCCACATCTTTTTTGTTGTTGTTGCTGTCGTCTTTTTTTTTGTTGTATTTTTTTAAATAGAAAAAAGCACTCGTGAAAGAGCTTACACGAAGTTAAATTCATTTTAAAAAGACAAGCAAATTAATGTGTCAAAAATTAATGCAGCGCACACAATAAGAGTGTTCAGGAACTACAGAAGCCATGCTAACAAAAAGCAAAATCAAAACAAACACAAAATTACCCCCGTTGCGGGGGTGACGGTCATCTCTGCGAGAAAATATATAGCCTCCTGAAGGTGGGGCAGTTTTTGCAAACTTTGAAGTCACCTGACGCGAAAACGAAAGCGAATATCGAAAATCCGGCTCGACAAAATTTAAATATTGTCCCATAGATTTATATGCCACAATCAAATTCAAGATCGCTTGAGAAATGTAGGAGGAGATAGATTTTGAAAATCGTCATTTTCGCATTTTTTGCCAACTTTGAAGTCACGTGACACGAAAAGGAAAGCGAATACCGAAAATCCGGTCCGATCAAAATTTAGATATTGTCCCATAGATTCATATGCCACAATCAAATTCAACATCGCTTGAGAAATGGCGGAGGAGATAGTATTTGAAAATCGTCATTTTCGAAACTTCAAAGGCCTCATGACCTTGACCTTGACCTTCGGTGACCTTGAAAGTCATACCATCGTGTACGTCTTATCGACCTCTATCAGGATCACTAATGACCAGATCTCCCGCTTCAATTTCATTGTGAACGGACGGACGGGCGGACGGACGGATCGTCACCTCTCCTCTCAACACCAATATTATTCGGTCATGCTCGAAGAGATGACCTAATGATGTCAACTGCAAGTAAATAATCAGTATGTAAACAACTAGCAGAAAGAGAAGGATAGGAAAGGTGAAAATGAGTCGGAGAAAGGAGAATACAGCAATTAAGCTCAGTGTGCATGATGAAAATATACCGTATTCAACTCCAATGTAGAGAATGAGGGTTCCATGAAATGGGTAAAATAACAGGAATAATGTTGGTTTGCCAAGTTGGTGTTCCCCCTGAACATAAAACTAAACATGCTGGGATTCTTGGTTCAAATTCCATATCTACCATGTTGATTTGTCAGTTGTCCACCAACATCTTTGTGTTGTTCATGTAAAAGTCCAAGAATGTCATACAACATCCTGTCCTCCATGTAATATGGACAACAAGCCTCTCTACCAGCCAGAGGCCACTATAGAAAAGAAGAAACAAAACGATGGGGTCAAAGCTTCACATCGGCCAAAACTTCACGCTTCATCAGAAGGGATACGAATAAGACATGGGACTCGAGGGCACAGAGATGATAGAAGGGTGTGGCAGTTGTGGGGAACAGATAATAGCAGGCATATCTAAAACCGGAAGCCAAATAAATCTCTCAGACTCAGAGCTACGGATACAAGTGAAGAGGAAGCGAATATAACACCTGCCACACACAGGTGGTCAGCAACGCAGAATACCACCAAATATTTTCTTTTTTTTTTTTTTTTGAGATTATTCAGCAACAGGTTGTCTGAAAGAGCCTGGCATCTAGTAGCAGTTGGAATCATTGGCGGCATTATCTATGCATGGGTGATCAGCATCCAGTCAGATGGCAAAGTAATACAGCACTGTATTTCCAAGATTGTGTGGAATCACAGATGTTACTGGACCCAGACAACATTCAGTCAAACCCTCCAGTGTTCCACTGGAACTTAAAAAAATACACCCGTGTGGGAGTGATGGTCATTTCTGCAAGAAAATATATAGCCTCCTGAAGGTAGGGCAGTTTTTGCAAACTTTGAAGTCACGTGACACGAAAACGAAAACGAAAGCGAAATTCGAAAATCCGTCCTGACCAAATTTAGATATTGTCCCATAGATTCATATGCCACAATCAAATTCAAGATTGCTTGAGAAATGTAGGAGGAGATAGATTTTGAAAATCGTCATTTTCGCATTTTTTGCCAACTTTGAAGTCACGTGACACAAAAATGAAAGCGAATATAGAAAATCCGGCCTAACAAAAATTTAGATATTGTCCCATAGATTCATATGCCACAATCAAATTCAAGATTGCTTGAGAAATGTAGGAGGAGATAGATTTTGAAAATCGTCATTTTGGCATGAAGATCGTCATTTTCGCATTTTTGCCAACTTTGAAGTCACGTGACACGAAAACGAAAGCGAATATCGAAAATCCGGCCCGACCAAAATTTAGATATTGTCCCATAGATTCATATGCTACAATCACATTCAAGATCGCTTGAGAAATGGCGGAGGAGATAGAATTTGAAAATCGTCATTTTCGCAACTTCAAAGGCCTCATGACCTTGACCTTCGGTGACCTTGAAAGTCATACCATCGTGTACGTCTCAATCGACCTCTATCAGGATCACTAATGAACAGATCTCCCGCTTCAACTTCATTGTGAACGGACGGACGGACGGACCCATATTACCCTTTCTCTTACCAATATTATTAGGTCATTGGAAATGACCTAAAAAGGAAAAGAAAAGAAAAGTGATATACTGTCGGACCCCTCTATTCGAGGGTCAAAAAGTGTGACCTGCTTCTGCATGAGCACTTCACGTATTCACGTTAATATTTTTATTGTTAAACTTTTTTATATACACTTCAGGACTGGTCTCCTATATCCACCTGGGATCCACCTGCCACGTCACAGCATTGCATAAAAATGTGCAAAAACAGATCCCCGTAGCTACAGCCCAATTAGTTTACTTCCAATCATCAGCAAGGTCATGGAGTCTATCATCACAGTTGACATAAAATCATTCCTTTTCTCCACCAGCCTCATCTCAGATCATCAATTTGGATTCAGCCCTGGTCACTCTGCCTTGGACATGCTGCTTCCATAATCCCAACAATGGTGGAGACCCTCAATATCAGACATGAGATCAGGGCCGTTTCTCTGGACACATATCGAGCTTTCAATACAGTCTGACATCCTGCCTTGCTCTCCAAACTGTCTGCAGATGGAATCCAAGGCCAACTTCACACTTAGATTACTGACTTCCTCCAATCTCGTAGACAACATGTGGCTCTCAACGGAACCCTTTCATCACCTCTCCCTGTCAAGGCTGGAGTACCCCAAGGAAGTGTTCTCAGCCCCCATATTATTCCTAATCTTCATCATTGATCTAACTGACTCTGGAAAATCTGCTTTACCTCTTTGCTGATGACTCCACTCTCTGCTGTGACATCTCTCATCCTTTTGACAGACAGGCACAGCCTCTCCACCCTCCTCAGACCTTGACAAAATCAAACTGATCAAACAGAATTTTCCACACACCGGGGCAAAGGAGCATGCGTTAGGGGAAGGGTTTAGCATTAGATAGGCCGGCCTCATGGGGCATGAGCAGTCCTCCATGGGGCCCGGTAACACGAGTTAGGGGAAATTTAGGTTAGAATTTAGAAATGGATTGAAGACATGGACAGACATTGAACGTGTAGTGGGGACATAGATTAGCTACGTAGAGTTAAATGGAACGTGCGTAGTATAAGGGATGATGAGGGTGCACGAGTTAGTTAGAGGAAATTAGCGATGTAATGATGCGCCAGTGAGTGGAAATGTGTTTGTGTTTGATAGATGAATTATGAGTGTGAGGGCAGGGCAATGGCCGGTATGAGTGTGAGTAACGGAATGCATGGTGTAAAGGATTGAATGGGGGGAGTGGATCCCACCCAAGGAAACCCGGAGGTTAGTTTAAAGTTAGGTAGGGGGATTAGGTAAATTTACACATGGATGTCATTATGCGGTTGGTGTTGATTGTGGAAAGCTTCTAAAAAATATTTTTTGTGTGTGTGTGTGTGTAGGGTGCAGGAGATAATGAACCAGCTGGGGTGTGGCTTGTGAGTGTAGTGTTAGGATGAAGCAGACACCCCAGGCGCTGGGGGCTCATCGGCCAGGTGAGCCCATAGGTAGGTCCAGGGGGCCATTAGTGTATTCATGGACGCAGGTACCCGAGGAGAGGGGCCTGGCTTGCCAGTGTAGTGTTCAATGGGACCAGGTGCCCGAGTAGCGGGACCCGGGGCACCAAAATGCCAAGTGGGCATCAATGGGGGGAGTGCCAGTGAGGGTATCCCCCATGTTAGGGTGAGGAGCAGGCAAGCTCAGAAGCAGCTCCAGCATCCTGGGGATGCTAATGGTGAGTATGCAGGTGGGCAGACCTGCTAGTGGAGCCACACTACCCAGGCACGAAATTGTGCGATGGTACAGAAAGAAAATTTTGAGGGCAAGGCCCAAAATTGTAAGAGCACTAACACGCAGGCAATGGGAATTTGGATTTTTAGAACCCCATAGTTTAACAAAGGCATCTTAGCAGGGTATAACCCAGGGGAAAGTTTAAAAGTGTAACAATATTAGCGTAGTTAGGATTGATGAAGACCCCTTCACACCATCCACTTTTGGGATGATCGCAGGCTGCTGGACTTACCCTCCTGTCGGACTTGAGAACGAGACTTGTCACGATGTAAATGTAGGATTGCATGTAGTTCTGTTCTTCCTTTCCAAGGAATCTTGGGGGGATTGGGTACGAATTTGGCAATGGGGATAGTGGGATATAGGAGACGAGACGTAGCGACGAATTGTATCAAGAGGGGGGCAAGGGTAGTGTATATGGGAAAGATGGATGGGTGCGGACGAGTAGGACCAACCTCGAGCTCTCTCTCCCGGCACCACTGCCACTGCCCCAGGTATGTGCACACCAGGGACCGGCTGACCATGTTGGTCGGACCTGGTTTACCTTTTTTTCTTTTCATGCCGTTTGCTGTTCGCCTTGATGTTTCGCTTTGTCTCGCCACTGCCCCAGGACCATCAAAGCTTTTCTGCATCAAGGCATCGCTCACCTTGCTGGATCACCTGTCTACATCAAGGCATCACTCACCTCACTTCACCATTTGCTCCGTGACTTGTGTTAAACCCACACCTGTTCTGTGGACTGCTAATCGCTGCAGCCTCATGCCAGGTGACACTGTTCTCATTATCATGGTGGTTTTGTTTGTTTTCTTTTGTTTTAACTTCATTTACTGTAGCAGCATGCCACCACACTTGTGGGCTGCCCCTTTGTTCCAGCCCTCTTTGTATCAACTCATACCAGCTTCCAGCCAGCTCATACCAGCTTCCTTCTGGCTCATGCCAGCTTCACGCCAACCACATACCAGGCTCATGCCACTTTGCTTCACTTCTTTTGCCACGTATCACAATGACCATGAACTGCATAAATGCAGCTCAGTGGAGGAAGTGGCTCTGTTCTTGTTGCTGCTGCTTCTTGACCATTTTTGTTTAGAAGGCCACAACGTGTATGGCCTGAATGCCGGTCACTGGCCTGCCGGTTTATTTTGTTAGGTGTGCTGGTGAAGAGCATGAAAGTGGCAAGGAGTCAACAAGTGTTCCTCCCCCTCTCCACAATTTTTCTTTTGAATTTCTGCAGGTCCTGGGTCAGAAATTGTATATAGTTGTATATATTATTAAAGCCCACCGGTTGTGTGTTGTAGTTTCAAAAATTCCGGCAATTTCGGTGTCGCATAAGGTTGGCTGTGTGAGTCAGTTAGGTAGTTTCCAACGCATCAGGTGGGATATATTGCTGTGGGGCGGGGTTCGGTGGCGATAAACGACCACGAGCTGGAGCAGTGGAGTCGTCTCCCACTGAACACCCGGAATTTGTCGTGAATCTCGGACAACTCCGAAAGGTCACGGGTCACTTCGAGGACCGTGGTCACCAATATTTTGACGGCACGAGGTTGGGTCCACTTGGCTAATTCCAACTTACCTCAGTACTTACGCCGTTCAACTACCGGGGAAACCACACCCTTGGCCGACTTTGCCCGTATCGAGTCGCTATCACCGACTCGGATCTGGCGTAACCGAGCGGAAGTTATCAAAGCCGCGCTGGACCAAATGAACAATTTACGGCACGAACGGCTTCACTATTTCTCAATACGCACCTTGCGATGCCAATGAAGGAAAGCACAGAAAACCAGCTGGTACATTTAACAGGAGTTTATTTATAACAATAATCGGGGAGGGGAGACACAGAGCAGAGTTATCACGAATAAAGAAATGTAATGCACAATGAAAGGAAAACACTTATACAATTCTACTTACAGACGGGGCCCACGGACACACACACACACACACACACACACACACACACACACACACACACACACACACACACACACACACACACACACACACACACACACACACACACACACACACACACACACACACACACACACACACACACGACCCCGTGGGTCTTTATTCGGTAGAGCCGGGATGGGGCTACCTTCCTGCCTCGTGCGGTCACACAGACTCCGAACCACCACGGTGGGACTCAAACCCACGACCCGAAGTCCACGGCCCACGTCCCCGGCAGCTCGGCCACCACCACCACGAGAATCCACCGCAAAGGGTCGCAGACGCTCGAACCATGACAGCAGACCAAGCCAATCGCCACAATCTCTCCTGTCTGCCATCCTCTTGTCTCTTTTTCTCTCTTGAGGTGGGAGGGATTTCTTTTCTCGCCCCTCGCCTCCTGATTGGACGAGGGGTTGTCGGACGACTCGTGGTCAGCCTCCCGATTGGCTGGGGCGCGCGTGTGGTGCTCGTCCTCTGCTCATTGGCTGGAGGAAACAGTCCATGCCCTTCCTTGGGGCGGAGCTTCGATCCGAAGCGACGGAGGCTCCGCCCACACTCTCAGCAAAAAACATGTGGGCAATGGCGACTAAGTCGAGTGAGGGATGGTGGCATTGTTGTAAAAACCTAACTAAAAAAAATAACTCGTAGCGCACACACGAAATTCCCATTAGACGTCGGGGATGGATTCTAACTATAAACACGTACTTATCGAAATAACTGAACTACGGGGACTCTGACCGTTTGCGGCAACAAGGTTTCCAAATCCGTAACAATATCTCGTTTAAATTAATCGCACACACGAAAGGGTAGAGTTAAAACGTACTAGGTAGGGGTAACTTCACCTGCATGTCACACGGTAGTGCTAATTACAATGTTGTAATTTTTTTAACCAATGTCTCCAGCTGTTGGATGACTCGGGACGAGTCTGGGATAGGGAAAGGGGTAGTGTTATGGATTTAAGAATCCGGTCTGATGAATGCATCTACACAACCAGGTCATCAGACAGTAAATTCCTTAAATGCATGTTCAGATTAGCCCCATCCCCATGTCTAATGGGATTTTAAACGTGATGCATTGAGAAGGGTAAAGAATAGATCGCCTCTCATATGGGAAACTTTTTTTTTTCTTTACGACAGACAGGTTTCCACACATTTCTTTCGCGAGTGCTGACACCCACCTTTTTTGAGAGCGCGCGGGTCGTCATGGTAACCGTGCGCAAGCGGGGTGGGGTGAGCTTGGGGGGGACTCTGCGCCCGCCGAGACGGGCCGCATATATAACAAAGAATTGGAGGTGTGTTCTGAGGAAGGAGAAGAAAGAGAGAGAAGCAAGCACGAGAAGCGAGCAAGAAGCGGGTGCAAGCATGCAAAAAAGGAGGAGAAGAAAGCGAGAGGGCAAGCGAGCCAAAAAGAATGTGAGAGTTGAAACGCGCGAGGGAAGAAGCGAGCCAGAGAGGGGGCATGCAAGCGAGGAAGCGTGCAAGCACGCAAGTGAGCAAGCGAGCGTGTGGTGCGTGTGTGCATGTCTGACCAGCGCCAACGAGACAATTCGTCCTTCCCAGTGCTTGAGCAAGCAAGCGTGTGGTGTGCGTGTGGGTGTGAGCAACGCCGACAACGAGTAAGGCACCAACGTGTGAGGCGCAGGTCAGTCATCGACGGACCGTGTGGATCACTGGACGTCACCAGTTTCGTGAAGTGTGAGGAACTGCCCGTGTCGCAGCACCAGGGTCTAAACTCGCGACAGACGATCTCTGTGCCCTCCCAGACATTGACTGGCATTCAAAGCTGTTTGCGAGAGGGTGCATGGCAAGGCTGGGTGCTGGCGACGGACGTGACATGCACACATTTCAGGACGTTTTCACTTCACGGACAACTACTCTCTGGTAAGTGAGACGATTCTTCTCCCCACCCCCCCCCCCCCGAATGATCTGGGTACCCTTGTCTGTGTTTAGCTGTAAGTCAACCCCCGATAAGCATCCGCTCTGTCTTTCCTGTCGTTTTGATTGATTTTGCCTGAGTAATTCATTTCGGTTGCTTTGAAATTTATTCACCTCAGAAAATAAAAAGTTCTTTTCATTTATTTATGTTATTGTTAATAAATTATTTATTGACTTCCAACCTGTCCGTGTTTGTCCTTTCCTTCCATTGGTCGAGCATTGTCCAAACCTCGATAGACTGGGAGGTAATTACCACAGATTTGACCAAAAATCGTCGGCACGCACCAGCGGTTAAAACGCTCGGCCGCCCTAATTAAAATCTAATCGAGATAACATTGGTGCTTTGCCGAGGGCGCGCTCCCCACTCAGGTAACCACGTGACCTCTAGTTAAACGGAATAATTAGACGGTGGACACTGGAACTCGTGGTTAACTGGGTGGCGTTCGTGGTTTTAAAACAACCCACTGTGCCACAACCTTAATTGTGAGTGGTGGCCCCAGGTCCAGCTCCACCGAGGACAACCAGGGATTAATCCCCCTGAGTGACAAGCTGGTGTCTCGGTACCCGTGGCTGCAACTACATATATATTTTAAATCTGGGTTATTTTGGATACATACCTATAAGGCCTATGCTATCCTACCAACCCATCATAGACTTACAGTATCCTTTAACCCCATCTTCACCTGGTATCTCAGTGTATGATAGCTATTTATGATGAAGTAGTACGTCTTGATTTTAGAAGTTGCAATACTTAAATTACCTTAACATGCGAGATATAATTGTTTTTTGAGACTGCCTTTTTGAGGCTGCCATCTGAAACTGTTTGAGTGGAATATCCTCAAGATCACTGGTCCTCGACATGAAATAACGTAAAATAAATCGTGGATTGTGATGTCAAGCAAAGACAAGATTAAAGGACTGTGTGATTCCAGAAATTCTGTTGAGCTGTTAGTGACACAGTGACAGTGACAGGACAAGTGAAAGAAAGAAAATAAATTAAAAAAATTGAAAAAGAAAAAAAAAAAAGCACACGAACAATGACCATTTAACAACAACAATAACATTAATCGTTGATAAAACAAATATCACGTCACACCAGGCAGGCTGCCGGAGGGAAGCGGTTATCTTGTGGTTATCCCCGTCTGCGCCGCACGTCGACATCGAGTACAACTTTACAAATATTTGCAACGCATGCAGAAAATGAAGCACATTGGAAATTATGTTCAAGTTGCCACCGGTGGAAGAGTTCTTTGCAAATTTTCACTCACCAATCGAAGCTTTTTCTCATCACAGTCATAACATATCAATGAGAGATAATTTGCCCCTTGTTGTTGTCACGTGAGCTCAGTATACCGGAAGTCACTTCACTATGTTCCCTTCCCTCTCAAAGGCCAACAGACCAAAACGCGCGAATTGCGAAAGGGCTCGTGAAAACGACAAGTGTGAATTACATCATTCTTAGCAGATCTCATTTCAAAGTTAGGAATCGTGGGAAGGAAAATCAAAATGTGTGGAAAAAATAGCAATGTTAATAAAAAAAAAACCGTAAATATAAATCGCTTTTCAGGCCTCACCTCAATAAACTTGAACACGCGTCATTCATTAAACCTTTCGAAATGAAATCAATTTCCTTTCAGACCCAATGTGAAGGTTTCCAGGCATTATAAAAAAATGTCCCCCAAAAAAGCAATAATATCGAACAACCGAATTCTTTTCACCAAAACGAGTTTCAAACAAAAGCGGAATTGCGTTCATCCAAAAGCTGAAAGTACTTCGTCGCACCACACCGCCATGGCGAATATACATTGTTTCAAATGCGATATGTAATTTATGTTTTTAATTTTTTTTTGTTTGTTTGTTTTGTTTGTTCATTCGCCTCGAGTACTGGACAGCGATCTCAGGATTTGTCAGGATCACTTGAATCTGCCATGAAGTAACAGAGAAGGGTATGTGGAGGCTACTCGTCTTATAAACGTAGATTCGAATTGGTTTGACAGTTGTTTTAAGGCGAGTGAACGAAGTGAAAAATGTGCTCCATGTGCAGAAGATGAAGTGGGTAACCCAATGGCGGGAAAACAATCTTCCCAAAGGAACCTGGGAATTGATGAAATGATTTTTAGAAATTCGGTCGAAACATTTCAGCAGCATGGTACATATACATATATATATATATATATATATATATATATATATATATATATATATATATATATATATATATATATATATGTATATATATATATATATATATACATACCCATACGTTGATGTATCCATGAAAGGAAAAAGTGACAGCCCGGTGGTGGACTCGAACCGGGCAACCCATCATTCCAAAGAGGGGAAAAAATCTTAATCGCTGCCGTGCAACTTCAAATCAAGCTTCCACTACTCGAATGCAATCGCTTGATCAAACCACGATTCATTAGCTTCCAAAGAGGATACACGTGTAGGTGGTGTGGCGTTCAAAAAGGTCGAAGAACTTGACACTCAATCACAAGAGCTCAAGACAAAGGGATCAAAAAGGGTCTTAGGAGTCACAAGGGTCGAAGAGGTGTGATGGGTCTTCAGAAGACCCCATAGCCATGAAATCGTGTTGTTTTTATTATTCCAATTTGTACCCGGTTCATCACTGCTGGGCCGTCTTCAGGCATGGGAACACAAGGCAGTTGCCCAGGGGCCCCACGCTGCCATATTGTTCATGAGAGATCTCTCTTGACAAAGTGGATAATTACTCGACCTCTCGCTGGAAAAGCCTGGGATTCAAATCCCTTTTCAAATTATATTTATAATATTAACAAGTCTGAAGATGACGATGGTTCACGAGCGGTATTTGACGATGTAGATTGTTTCAGAAGTCAAGGATGAGACAATGTGATGATGTTTGACCAAGTTATAAAAATGATCAACATGATGTGGTACGAGTGACAGGTTATAAGCTGCAAAATGTCGAAAACCCGGTTTCGTTCAACAAGTTTCAAAATTTGACCTTTGCATAACCTTTAAAGGTCACAAAACAATGTTGTGGACATTAAAATAAGGAAACAGGATACGTGCTATAGCTTATTGGAGTTAGTTCGTCGAAGAAGGTCGAAAACCCGGTTCGATTCCCACAACTTTGAAAATTTGACCTTTGTGGCCTTTAAAGGTCAAAGGTCAAGGATTATGACCTTTGGTAAAAAAAAACTTCCTCTGGAACATTCCTGGAACAATATAACGTCATATAGACTATATGGCATTTCGCACTCCTCGGATTATCCATACTTTGATGAAATCGGCGTAAAAACAAACTTGAAGGGGGCGCCACGGGCAAGGTGTTCGAGATATAGCAAAATGGTTTCAAGACTTTCGGTGGGGAATGACCTCAGGATTATGCATAAAAAAATTGTCATCCGAGCTCTCAAAGTTTGGGCAGTCGTATGATTTTTATGTCAAAATTTGCAATTTTCTAAATTTATGACCTTGTGACCTTGTCCTTGGGATGAAAATGAAAAATCGGACAACAACAAGTTTTAGATAATTCATTTTGCAATTCAAATACCGAAGAACCCATTCCATTCAGTCAATTCCCTCAGAGAAGATAGATTTTTAATCCGACTACCCCCTAAAAATAGCTATTTTTTGGCTGTGGGTCCGCCCACAATGGGCGTAGCCACGCCCTCATCCAGGAAAACACAACTATACATTGATATCGAACACATAACCAGGTTTCATCAAGATCGGATCAAAGTCCACGGAGTTATACTCTGGACAGAGACACACAGACAGACAAGCCGGTAGGCGGCCATGGGTCGCCGAGCATCCGATGACCTTTGACCCCTGATCTGAGTTAATCTAGTACTAAGTACTTACGAAATTGCATTCGTATCGGTTAACCCGTGTATGAGCAAGGGGGCTTTGAATGGTCATTTTGCCCGAACAATGCACTCATTGACCTTTGACCCCTGACTTAGCCGAGATAGGTCAATATGTCCTGAAGCAAAGTTGTAGTACCCATTGAGTACTCTGTACCTATGAACTGTCATTCGTATCGGTTACTCCGTGGAGGAGCAAGGGTGCCTTGAATGGTAATTTCGCCCAAAAAATGCACCTATTGACCTTTGACCCCTGACCTACTCGAGATAGGTCATTATGCAAATGAGCAAAGTTGTAGTACTCATTACGGTCTATAAGCATGTAAAGATTCATTCGATTAGGTTCAACTTTCTTGGAGCTAGTGAACTTTCAATTTTCAGCGGGAATGCTCAATGGCCCTCGGACACCCAAGTTGAAAGGGTTACCATTTGGAAACTATAAGATATAAAAAAAATGGATGTCATATAGGAGATTGAGAATGACCTTAAGATTATGCATACCAAATCTCATCGAGTTCCATCTACTGATAACTACTCAGTATCAATTTGAATGAAAAGTACCGAAAATGCGGTTTGATATCGGAAATCCCCAAAGTTCGAGGGGGTGCTGTGGGTGAACAAAGATATAAATCGAAAATCCGGCTTGATCGTTTGTGCAGAATGCATTCCAGATGATTAGTGTGAATTTTCATGACCATCCGACCATAACCCAAGGAATAGCATTTGGTGCGAAGGCACCTCCAGCTCTCGCATATTATCGATTTTTGCCCTTTGACCCCTGACCTAAGCAATATCGGTCAATATGTCCTGAGGAAAAGTTGTAGTACTCATTGCATGCAATGAACCTGCAAAGTTTCATTCGGATCGATGCACTCACCTGGTCGCTTGGGGGCCTTCAATTTTCGGGCATACCCTAATTGTAGGGGGTGCTGCGGGTAAACTATTCCATATATCACAAAAACCGCAATATATTTGGTAGAGCATCACCTGTAGATGATGCATGCCAAATTTCATAAGCCGACGTGGGATAATGGCTTTCGGAATTGATTTCGCGTGAACGGTACAGATTTTGAAGGTTTTTCAGCTGTTGCTAGGGAACCAGAGCGTCCCTAGCAACCATCACAATTTCCAAAGCATTCGGTCATAAGATGTACCTACCACCCGAGTCTGGTCAAAATTGGCCCACGTTTACTACCAATTATGCTGATGACAAACGAACAAACATCCAAATGAATCACTCATGGAGTGAGGAACTTGTCGAAGTTGTTTGAAAATTTATTATAACTTCATTGTAGTCACACGGATACAGCACAAGAAACAGCATTTACAGTTCAGTCAGTTGCCATCATGAACAACATTCGAATGTGGAATGTGATGTCAATGGTTTAAGTCAAAAACTCCATCATCACCTCCACCTCCTCCGCATTAAAACAAGCAAAATTCTTATTGAAAACGGAAAATTGACACACCTGCATGATGGTAACGTCATAATGGATTGGTACGATGTGGAGGGCCTTTCATTGTTAATAAAATTGGCCTGCACTGCAAAATAATACATCACGTTTGCAGAATAGTGCCATTGGCGCCTGAGCGCGATAGGCGAATATTCGGTGTCAGGCGAACTATTGAACCGGAACAGTCACAATGAAGGCCTGGATATCTCGTGAAAGAGTAATATCTGAACTACATTCTCACCTAGTTTGAGCCACATATCACAAAAATTGATGGAGATACGCGCTTTCAAAAATGGCCAAATTATGACACATTTTTGCTGATGGGATCCAGAATAGAAACCGGAAGTTGATCAAATTACGTCAACTAATGGTCAATCGTATGTTTTACATTCCCTAAAAGTTTGAGCGAAAAATATAAAACTTTCGAATTTTAAGAATTTTTTTGTCATGTAAATGGGCTTTTCAATGCAAATTTCAAACATTTTGTGACGTCACAATCTGGATCCGATCCGGTTGAAACATGGCAGGGTGAAAGATATTATGACCCTACATAAGCACATTAAATATCTAAGCAATTGAACAAGAAATGGCGGAGAAATGATTTTTTGAAATTTCGTCCCATGTAAATGATTGGGATTTTTTGAAAATTTGTGAATTTTTCGTGACGTCATCATTTGATCCAGGTTCACCCAAATTTATAGGTTCAGTCCTTGGGTGATTATCTTTCATGTCAAAATGTTTCGTGGACATATACACAAGGACCGCTGAGAAAATCGATGCACAGACAGACAAACACACACACACACACAAACACACACACACACACACACACACACACACACACACACACACACACACACACACACACACACACACACACACACACACACACACACACACACACACACACAAACATACTCTTAACTGTACAAAGTGACAGAAGTTGTCTTCGCCAACTTAATGAAAAATCGTGCTTAGCACAAACCTTGGCGAATTAGTTGACCTTTCCGTGTGGTGGTCCAAGCTGTAATGTCATGGAATGTGTGATGTTTATTTGTTCGTACATTAATAAAATGACGCGACGTCACAAATAACAATTATCAGGCACGCGTTGTCATGGTAACGGCAGCAGATTGAAAATTTTCACAACTCATTTAAAGCCACCATGTGACATTCAACAACTTATCATCGGTGCTTGTTGCCTTCATTCTGATCGTAGAAAATATTTGAAAATACCTAGGAACATTGCTTTTCAACCAGTTTTACGATGCCGTTATCAGGTTTGAAATATGTTGTAAAACAAAAATATGTATTTTATATGTGTTTTTCATGTTTTGGGTGACCCTGACCTTGACCTTGGGTCAATTTCGATCAAACTTTGTACACATGTTAATATTACATGCATAAATAGACTGTATAATTTTCAATTTAATAACTGCAAAATTGTTTGAGAAATAGCTATGTGTAATTCACAAAATTCCCCATTGGTTTATAATGGGCGATAATATAAAGTGATGCAGAATCCAGATCCTGATCTTGAACATCACCAAAAGTCACATATCTTTTTGCACTGTGGATTTCTATCAGCTGTTAAAATTTCATCCAAATCGGTTAAGAATAGTGACCTGTAGAACGAATAGAATTTTTTTTAAATCACGCCAATAGCTAAAAATTTTGACGTCATACGCTTGCGAAAACTGTGCATAATTTGTACTAACATGCATTTTAAAACATTTAGATATTCCATTGAAGTTTGTTTTGGCGTCAACAGGAAGTCGCTACGACTTCCGGTTACTGAGTAATGTTCAAAAGCTTGTTTTCACCTTTTTTATGTAACGTCGTGACGTTAAGTGCGATTATGACGTGATTTGATCCCAGACTTTTTCAGCAAGATTGGCTATCACGTGTTAAAATTTGAGAACGATTGCTTCAGTAGTTTCGGCTGCACACGAGTGTAAATATTTTTTTTAAATGACGTCAATAGGCAAAACTTTGACGTCATACGCTTGCGAAAACTATGCGTAATTTGTAATAAGATGCATTTAGTAATCATTTAGATATATGAATGCAGTTTAATTTGGTGTCAACCGGTCGTAGTCGTAGCGACTTCCGGTCACTGAGTTATGTCCAAAAATGTGTTTTCACGTTGTGTGACGTCACGTTGTGACGTTTAGTCCTATTAAGACGGGGTATGGACGCGGACCGTCTCAGGTGGATTGCCTATCAGGTGTAAAAAAATTAAGAACGACTGGTCCAGCTGTTTGGGCTGTAGACGACCGGACAAACAAACAAACAAACCAACAAACGGAACAGACCAAAATACTTGACAGAATCGAAGATTTCACCAAGTAACAAACAGACAGAATTACTGACAATAAGGGTCACCTATTTCGGCGACCCAAAAACAGACAGAATTACTGACAATAAGGGTCACCTATTTCGGCGACCCAAAAACAGACAGAATTACTGACAATAAGGGTCACCTATTTCGGCGACCCAACAGTATGTCTCTTACTAATTACATAACACACCAATACAGAGACACCACAAGATGCACCACACAAAACAAGTCTTGGCAAGGGTTTGCAACATCTGATTGATCTTTTTTTGTTTCCTCCACCACCGAAGGTTAAGGAGGTTGTTTTCACCCCTCTCTTTCTTTTTTTTACTTGGAAAAAAAATGTTTTTTTGACATATACAGGATGTTGAATGCCTCCGTTCGTGTGTTTGTGTGTGTTTGTCTGTCCGCTCGTCTCCAGCCCAAACCGCTCAACCGATCGTTCTGAAATTTTCAGAGATTAATACCACCGACGCTGCGACGGTCCTGCATTGAAGTTTCGTAAAATTCAGTCGACAGAAAAGGTCTACATAGGCCAATAGGCCAATTTGAGCCAGATTTTCTAAAATCCTCAAATTTCATCCGATTGACTTGAAATTTGAACACGATTTGCATGTCAGGTCAGTAAATTCAACCACCTACTACTTTTGATGGTATCATCAGTCAAAAGGTCAACATCGGCCATAAGGTCAACCCAAAATAAGCCAAAATTTTCAAATTGTTTCTAAAATTGTCAATTTCATCCGATTGACTTGAAATTTGAAGACGATTTGCATATCAGGTCGCTGAATTCAACCACCTATTAATTTTGAGATCAACATCGGCCATAAGGTCAATTTGGGCCAAATTGGGCCAAGTTTTCTAAAATTGTCAATTTCAACCGATTGACTTGAAATTTGAAGCCCATTTGCAGATGAGGTCGCTGAATTCAACCACCTATTAATTTTGAGGTCAACATCGATCAAAAGGTCAACATAGTTCAAATTTCTAAAAACTGCAATTTTCATCCAATTGTCTTGAAATATGATATGAAGACCATTTGCAGATGAGGTCGCTGAATTCAACCACTTATTAATTTTGAGGTCAACATTGACCAAAAGGTCAACAGAGTTCGAATTTCTAAAAACTTCAATTTTCATCCAATTGACTTGAAATTTGAAGAAAATTTGCACGTCAGTTCACCGAATTCAACCACCTACTAATTTTGAGGTAAACATAGGCCAAAAGGTCAACATAGGCCGACATTTCTAAAATTGTCAATTTTCATCCGATTAACTAAATTTAAAGAGGATTCTTGGGGAAAATTCCAGGAGCATAGAAAAGGCCCCTTTTTGGTACATGGTACATGCCATGTGACAAACTACAGAAAAGAAGGGACATTGCATGACTTGTGGAAATGCCAAGCAAGAGAAAAGAAGAGACATTCAAAAAAATCTCATGTGCATGCTGTACTACCCTTGTATTCTAGAAAAGTTCATACAAAAGGGTGCCCTGCATGTATTGGTTAAAACCCATCAGTACTTAGTTGTTTGTGTACCTTGAAAATGCAAACACACAAGATAATGTGCATGTGTGTGATTAATTTGTTATAAAAAAAATTGGTGCTGTCATTTAACTGAAGGTGGTGGGAAGTTGGAATTTGTTCAGAGTGCTGGCGATATCTCACCTCCTCTTTGTGAGAGAAACAGTTGTATCTGTAACGTCCATGAACAAGCGATGTTGGCAGGTGAGTCCTCTGGCTTCACATCCTTCTGATGGATGGCACACATATTCGTGCATCACCTCCACATGAGAAGTACCAAGATGACAGTTTATCTAACCCAGGCAAACATGTCAAAGTCAAATGCCTAAATATCGAAGCTATCTATCCAGCCCTGACACATTTTTAGCTTATCTGGAATTGGAATTCCAGATAAAGTATTGTCATTGTGCACCGTTCATACGTCTGTCTGTCTGTCTGTCCATCTCCAATTTAAACTTCTCCGGCCAAACCGCTGGGATGATCCGGCTGAAATTTGGCAGCAAGGTTCCATTCCTGACTGCTAACGGTGATTGCCAAGATCGTTCTGCTCATGCGACTTTAAGAAGGTAAAAGTGGCAGACTTAGTAAATTCCTTCAAAAATCTTTGCCAGACATATCAGTCAGAATGCCACCAAATTTGGGTTACAACATTAGGCCAGGGCCCAGATAAGCTATAGGTCCAGTGGTCCTATTTTTGTTATTACCCTTGCTGAAGGAGAGGATATTACACTTGGGTCCGTTTGTTTGTTTGTCTGTTTGTTTGTTTATTTATTTGTCCACACAGAACTTTCGTGTTTTTCTCTGCAAACACGTGTCGGATTCAGATTAAATTTCCACAATAGGTGCAATTACATTTGCAGAATGTTTCAATGATAATTATGATGTCATAGGTCACATGGCATGGCAGCCATGTTGGAAAACAGAAAAACTTTGGACCTCTATCTCTTAAACCGCACCAAGGAAAAAACTGAAACTTGGCACTACTCCTCATGCGGAATAAGTGCGATTTTTTTATGACTTCAGAAGTGCCTTCATTATGACGTCATTATTGCATATGTAGAACGCTACGTCTGATCAGTATGAAAAATTTTGAGGGTCATCGAGTGATAAAATGGTAAAGAGAAAAACATTTGATGATGTCATCGGTTACATGATTCAGCAGCCATATTGTTAAAAAAAAAAATCGAGGATCGAGGCAAAGCTCGATAAGTATGATCGTCTATCCATGAGGAACAAAAGGTTCACACATATGATGTCATAGGTCACATGGTTTGGGAGCCATATTGGATTTACCCTAAAACCTATAAAAAAAATCTTCTTCTCCAGAACAGCTGGACAGATAGAGGGGGATCTTCACACAAATGTTCCCCAAGCCATGGCTGTACAATTTTGTTCAGGAATAATTGATAGGTCACATGGTTTGGCAGCCATATTGGATTGAAGAAAAATAGTAAATAATGTTTTCTCTTGAACTGCTTAATCAAACGATGTGAAACTTCACATTTGTGATCGAGTCGAGATGCAGAATCTATGTTTTAGATATCAACTTGATCAGATACACGGTCTGGTGACCAGAATTATTATATTTTTTGATATGGGTTCTTTTAATTTTTGGGGGATTTTGTTTTTTGAATAAGGGTCACTTGGCTGTGCCTGGATGGGTTCGAGGGTAGAGGAGTAGCAGCTGAAATGCGAATTCTATCCATGTTCCTCCTCATGACTTCATCTTTGCTTTTTGCCTGTTTGGGGTTTCTTCTGATTGCTACAATGCAGGCTGCACCTATTTGGTCTTCCATTTGATTTGAATATAATTTATATTCAACCATACTTTCGCCTACTCGACGGCGTACAAAAACCCTGCGTGATGAACCAAAGATTTCAAATTTTGATTAATCGGTCCCAAAGACCTTCTTCCAGTTTTCAGTTGTCCACTGGCAGTGCTTCATGGCCCAGGAAAGCCTCTTTTTCTTATTTTGCCATCTTCGCAATGGCTTTCTTACTGCCACTGGACCTGTCAAACTTGCAGCTCGAAGTCTTCTCTTCACAATTTAAACTGAGACTTCCTTACTTTGACCAGTGTTCAGCTGTGCTTGAAGCTGCTGTCCTGTGAGCCACAAATAACACAAGCTGTTGACTCTCAGAAACTTGTCTTCTGATTGTGTTGGGGCTTTGGGTCTGCCAGACCTCTTCCTGTCAGAGTTTCCTTCAGTTTCCAAGTGCCTTTTGATGGTGTTGGAAACTGTACGCACTGACACCTTGGCTCTTTTGCAATCTCTCTAAAAGAAAGACCTACACATTTAAGGGTAATAATGGTCTGTCTGTCTTCCTTTGTTGTCTTTTCCTCGACATTATGATAGCAATATACTACTTCCTGCAGTGCAATATTGTCCAAATAATGCTTCAGGGGGTGTAGCAACACAGTCTGTTCCAACACTGCTTTTATACAGACAGAGGGTTTGTAACTAATCACCAAAAGTTGGGACACCTGTAGGAATTGTTTGCATCAACTTTCAAGGCTCAATTTACTTCCATTGCTGCAGAACAGCTGCAATTGCTGACCCATTATTTGTTCCCTGAAAAGGGCCTTTTTTAACACCTCTGAAATTCCATTATTTTTCAGTTTTTGTTAACCTACGCTTTTTTATCCTCTGCCAGTTTACCGCTTAGCTTTGCACCATTGCAGGTTATTCACGACACTTGAATTGCTTAAATTTCAGTAAAACCTGAAAATGGGGGTGTTCTAAAACTTCAGACTGGGAGTGGGGGTATAAAATGGTCCACAGAACAAATATTGATGACATCATCAGTCACGTGATTCGGCAGCCATATTCTTTTGTTTTTTTAAACCTTCAAAAATCTTCTTCTCTGAAGTGGCTGAACAGATTGAGGGGAAACTACACATTTGACCACCTATCCATGAGGAACAAAAAGTTCACACATATGATGTCATCCGTCACATGGTTTGGCAGCCATATTGGATTTACCATTAAGCCTACAAAAATCTTCTCCAAAATAGCTGGACAGATTGAGGAGAAACTTCACACATATGTTCAGAAATCCTTGGGGATACCAGATTGTTCACAAGTGTTTGATAGATCACATGGTCTGAAAACCATATTGAATTGAGCAAAAATCTTTTCAAATATTATTTCTCTTGAACTGCTTCATTAATCAACATGAAACTTCACAATTATCATGCAGTGGTGATGGGGAAAACGCGTTTTAAATTTCAACCTGATCAGACACATGGTCTAGCAGCCAGAATTATTAAATTTTTGATCTGCGTTCGTTTTAATTTTTTTGTTGTTGAATCATGCTCGAAAAAAACAAAAGAATATGGCTGTTGAACTTGGTTGCACCTGGACAGGTTTGACGGCAGAGGAGTGGCAACTGAAATCTGAATCCTATCCAGGTTCCTCCTGATGACTTCATTTTTGTATTTCCTTCTTCGGGTTCCTTCTGAAGACTCCATTGCAGGACTGCACCCATTTGGTCTTCCACTTGATTCGAATTGAATTTATTTTAATGCCATTCTTGAATAATAATAAACGTCATGGGTCAGATTCAGGTGTCCAAGCGAAGCGGGGTTGCATCAAAGCGGGACATCTTGGTACCCAGTCATCACTGCCAGCAGTTATAACATGGCAGTTCTAGTTATGTCTGTTATTAATTACGTAACACCAGTGCACAAATACCACACAAAATGCACTTCACAAAACTACACAAGCACCACACAAAACAAGTCCTGGCGAGGGTCTGCAAACTCTGATTGCTCTTTTTCTTGTTGCACTTGGAATTCACATTCCCCACCTCAAAATACATTTGAATAAATATGGAAGAAGTAGTTGGCAAAGATTAGAGCTTGAGACATTTGTTGGACAGTGTAAGTAAACAGAGAATGGCAGTTGATGGTACAATATCAAACTGGAATTTGTAACCACATTACAGTTTGGGTATGTGAGTTATAAATAGGATGTATAAATTGTGATCCAAAATTTGGGAATAACATTAAAGTCCTGAAAATGTAAACTCTTTGTTTTGGTTATTCTTAACAGAATGGAGTCAGTCAGTAGAAGCAAAGGGGATTTCACGGTAAGAAGTTTTCAGCGTCGGTACAATTGTGAAAATATAAATTGAGATTTTTGGAATTAAGCCTTCCTGTAACATAGTTAATCTGAATCTTTCACAGCAATCATTATTCTGCATACATCTATTCATGAGTTGTTAACTCTTGAGTTGTTAACCCACTTTTTGCAGGCCTTTCTTCCTTTTTGATTTCTCAAATTTCTTCCTCCGTATAATTACTTTTCTTTAATCTCTATCTTTTTATGTCCCTTGTTGCTATTTTTTCATCCTTTCCAGTAAGGGTTGTTTTTCTTTATTAATTTTTTTTCGTAGTTTTAGCACTCTTGAATTAACACATGCCTGATGTTGGCTTAATGATTAGGGTGGTGGGCTTGGGATCTGAGGATCCTGAGTTAAAATCCCACTCAGCTGTTGAATTAATACCAGGCAGGTTGACTCTGCCTGTCATCCTTCTGAGGTTGACAAAATGAGTGCCAGCTTACTGATATCCTGTGTTGGAGTGGCGACCCGTCCAGGATTGTGCCCAACAGCCAAGGAGACTGCTTAAGCAGTACCAACGCTCTGCATAGAGTATGGTCCCAATGGATGGATAGTTGGATGGAATTAACACACTTGGTGATGTAATGCTAAGAGCATCTGGAAGGTCAGTGGTTCAAACCTCTGCTGAGTCATACCAAATTATTTTAAAATTGTGTGTACTGCTTCCTTGCTTGGCACCCAGCATTTAAAAAGCATGAGTAAGGACAATCCTCATAGGTTGCCATCCATAGGGAGGAGGAAATTCCTCCTGAGAAAATGCCCCACTGAGTGTGGTGAGAAAGGTGGCACCATTATTGTGACATTGCTGTTACCTAGAATGCCCCTGGAAGTGAGGGCACTTTGCCCAAGCTCAGTGACTGTTTGTCTCATCTAACAGTCCTGTGTTGTGTATCATGTATTAGTCTGTATGTCCATGTGTGTACAACGTGTGTGCCACAGCGAGCCATAGATCCTGTTAAAAAAACAAAAATATTGACGTTAATATTTGGGACAAATATGATTCTCTTCTTAATTTGTTAGCATCTACTCTTATTGGAATGAATAATTATTTTATTGGTTGTTGTTCTGTACTTATTCTCTTTCCAACTGGCAAAGCTTAGATCATTAGTATGTCAGAACACTGGGAAGAGAGTGGAAAATGGCATGATGAGATTAATCACCTTTTACGTGTTGGACTTTCCTTCTGTTTTTTTTTGTAAACAAAGTTATCTGGTCTAACAAAAGAGCAGGAAGGTAAAATAAGAGGAAAGAAAAACAATGCATAGACAATGGGATAACTGCCGGTGGATGCAATATGCAGGAAAATTAATGATGAAACTAGAATGGCACTCAGTTGAGCGCATACCTCCACCAGGATAAACAGTTTATGTTTTGGAGGCCAATGATAGACCGGATCTGCATCCGGAATTTAAGCAAAATCCAATCGACTTGTTCATGTCACCGACCCAACTCATTTCCCAAGTTTCATCTGAGTCCGTTCATAACTGTTTGTTATATCATGCCCTACATCGTTTTTGGCCCCATCTCTCAATGGTGAAGAATCACTTTAAAAATTCCAGTATCAGATCCGGATATTCACCAAAATCGAATTTATTCGTCCTTGTCAAACACCCAACATGTCCACCAAGTTTCGTCTAAATCCGTCCATAACTTTTTGAGATATCCTACTCACAGACAAACAGACAGACAGACAGAAAAACAGGGGTGAAAATCTAAAACCTCCGTCCACATTTGGTGGTGCAGGTGATATAAGGAGGATATTGTGGAGGAGAGGAACACCGTAACTTGTGGGTAAGAGAGTTTGGATAGAGGAAGTCTCATGGGATAGAAAAGATCACATGTCGGGATGGGGGATGACAAGAGATGGTGATTGATACCATCTGATAGAAGACATGAGATGGGGATACACTGCTACCTGCCTCAGGAATGTTGTTCAACAAGCAGGAGAAAGATGAAGAAAGTAGTGAAAGTTTTTAAGAAATCTCCGATTTTGAGAGATTAAGAAGGAGGGGGTTGCTGGAAGTGTGCAAGCATCTTTAAGGAAATGAGGAGGGTTGTAGTTTTTATAAAAGGAGGAGGAGCAAGACTGTAATGGAGGCAGTAAAAAAACACAACAACAGAGGCATCTAACCTTTCCAATATGAGAGAACAGTAGGCCTCATGCTTTAGCTTATTTGTAGAAAATTCCGATGATGTCAGAGATTTGGATTCCATAACGTCTGTGAGTGAGAGAGTGAGAGAGTGAGAGAGTGAGAGAGTGAGAGAGTGAGAGAGTGAGAGAGTGAGAGAGTGAGAGAGTGAGAGAGTGAGAGAGTGAGAGAGTGAGAGAGTGAGAGAGTGAGAGAGTGAGAGAGTGAGAGAGTGAGAGAGTGAGAGAGTGAGAGAGAGAGAGAGAGAGAGAGAGAGAGAGAGAGAGAGAGAGAGAGAGAGAGAGAGAGAGAGAGAGAGAGAGAGAGAGAGAGAGAGAGAGAGAGAGAGAGAGAGAGAGAGAGAGAGAGAGAGAGAGAGAGAGAGAGAGAGAGAGAGAGAGAGAGAGAGAGAGAGAGAGAGAGAGAGAGAGAGAGAGAGAGAGAGAGAGAGAGAGAGAGAGAGAGAGACCACAAGGGAGTGAATGCAATATTTCATTAAGCTATGGACAAGGGCTTTGTATGTCGTGACAGGTTCAGATTTACCAAGGAAGGACTTGGCACGATGGAAGGCACCCTTTCTGCCACTGGCCTTGTTGGTCAGCTTGGATACATTGTCTGCACAGGAGAGATCATGATTGATGCTGGACCCCCTAAAGCCCAAGAGACTGATCGTCTTCCAGTGGTTGATTGTGGAAATATATCGCTAGATTCATTAAAACGATCCCTGCAGAGAGACAGGGTGAGAATATTAGGTTTGCCATGACTGAATGACATTCCATTTGTCAGCCAAGCATCTGATCCTTTCCTGGTCAGCAGAGAGGGAAGAATCTCCTGACATTCTGTCATTGGGATGGGTTAAGCAGTTTGGAATTATTTGCAGCTTTTTTTGGCTTTCATGTGATCCGATAGTATTTTTGCATCCTTTTGTATTTTTGGCTTAAAGGACTCAAATGGAAAGCATCTATACTATAATGGAGCTAAGTGTTTGTTATCTCCTAGACGAAGCATCAATGGTCCACGAAACTCAGCCATATTGTACTTAGTTTACAGGACTCTGGATCGCTATACTTTTTAGCTCACTATCACGAGTGAATGAGCAAAACTTAGGGAGGTTAAAAAGTGAAGCCGAGGCTGCCAAGTATTAGCTATGCAGCCCGAGGTACATCACCGAACATGATTGGTCCAGTCCTATCACGTGCCGACCACAGAACAGACCACCACCATCACTTCTGCCACCTGTCCATGGGACGGGTAATCTACTAGTATTTTCTGATTTTACATTTTAACAGTTAAAACAATCCAGAAATTATTACTTGGAATATCTTAGGAAACAATAGATTTGGAGGCTCTTCTTCATGGAAGAATGCAAGCAATATGACCTTTCATCAACAACAGGTTATTAAATAAAGGCAGAGTTGTTCAGAGTGATCGTTAGTGATACTGTTGCTAAAGTGGTGTGTAAATGAGAAGTAAATAAAACATGAGTAGTGAGTATGTAAAATGGAAAGTGCATGAAAAACATGCAACCGTTTTGATTCTTAAATTTAACCAAGCAATACGGGCTGGCAAGGTAACCTACTGGGTATGCACACTCACCACTATTTCCTCTGAACTGTCTAATCTGGGTTTGAATCATGGTCCAGCTATAAACTGTCAACCTGGTGTTTCACAGGCATCAATGTGTGTGCTGTCCATCAGATGGACATTAATAAACTCGGCATCCCGTCTGCCAGCATTAGTTGGTGGACATTAAAGATCCCACAGTATTCTTCATGAAGATTATGTGAGCTATCGCACGCACCCTGAAGAAATTCAAAATTCCTGCTCTAACAGAGAGGAGGCACCACATCAGCATCGCAGCCACACTCCCAGTCACAGCCACGCCCCCAGCAAATAATGCAAACATTAACTATGTGCTGCATACGGAAGGAAAGGACCTAAAAATATGAGAAAAAGGAAAAGGATGCATTAATTTTCTAATGCATGTTCAACACTCACACGAGCATAGCCTTACGGTATCAAGAATACAGATTGATCATCCTCTGCTGAGTGAGATCCTCCCTTGGTATATCCAAGCTTCTCATGGCTGAGAAGGCATCATGTCAGGATCATTACGACTCTTCGGGTTTATAAGGCTTATAAGGCATTACATCGAATTATGCCAGACATGAGATATTATTGTGATTTCAATGGAGAGGTGATACGCATTTAATGGCCATCAAAAACACATAAGTTGGGGATGTGTGCAGTCGAGACATGAAAAGAAATAAAATACTGAGAGACCCCGGCATTCGCGGGGGATACGTTCCTGAAAAGTGCCGTGAATGTCGAATCAGCGAATCTCAGGGCATTGTTTCAATGGGAAAAAGGGGGATATGTTCCTGGCAGTTCATGCTTCATAAGGGAAAATCAAAAATCACATGAAATAATGAGAATATGCTTGCAAAAACCATGAATGCATGAAGCATAGGGCTGCGAATGTAGAAGCAGGTCAGAAAAACTGTGAATACGCCCACAAAAAAAATGTGAATATGGCCACGAAAAATTAAGAAGAAAAACAAAACGCGAATACACCTGCAAAAAAAACAAGAAAAAAACCCACGAAGATGCCTGTGAAAAACCGTGAATAGGCACAGCACAGGGCTACAAAGGTAGAAGCAATTCACATTTTATGAACCGCGAATAAGTGAGTGGGGTCCGCAAATAGTGGAACCGTGAATGTCGGGATCTGACAGTATATTGTTGTACCCGCGTGGTTCATTTCAGTTGGCCGGTACAGATCCGGTAGATTGCTTCAATGTGACCACGACGACCAGCTGGTTAAATGGCCCTGATCCGGATCACGTATCCACTATTATCACGATACTGTGCTAATGAGGCCACCAGATCAGCCAGGCGTAACGTTAATTGGAACCATATGCCTCATCTCTAATTAAGGTCGAGTGAAGGCGAAGACGTGTTGCACGGTCTGGATTTGCAGCATTAATTTCCACAGACAATTAACCCTTAATGGGCCTTCCTAATTAGCAAATGAATGATCGCTATGACCCAAATTCACTCTGATACCAGGTATATTTAAAAACAAAGCAATATTTGTCACAGCAAGGGAATGTACAAGGGAAACAGCAACAATAATGATGCAACAAACCACTTACCCACTCCTGATAAGTGTGCACGAAACCAACAAATGAATGGGATCCTTAATTATCGATCTTAAGGCATCAGTCATTCCATGAGAGGTAGACAACAAATAAGAGGGAGACAAGATGGAACCCTATGCACAGCCTAAAGTGTGTGGGGAGGAGAGGCGTGGCTGGCTGGTTGGGCGTGTGGCACAGCGCGGCAGCCTTGCACACAAGAAGCAGCCTTCATGCATGTTCAGTCCAGGCAACTCCTGACTTCCACCCACTGCATGTGTTTTTATAATGTCTGGTCCCTACCTATATCAGTGACATGTTTTGCCACTCCCCTCTTACTCACTATTGGATGAGGGCCCTGCTTGATCGGGGGAGGACCGCCCCTAACAAGTTGCAACTCGGCAAGGTCCACCCCCTTCCCTCTCAAGCATGAGCAAAGCAGTTTCCGTGCCTCAACTGGTGCCTACTGGCCCACCCAGATGGGGTAAACCCTGCCATCTGGTTTTATTACCCAGATAAAAAACATAAAGGACAGATTGCAAAGGGTAGAACATTGAATAATGTTTTAAAGGGATGGCAGTTTTTAGACGCGCACACACACAAGGGAGGGGGATATATATAGCTACGCATATCTAATGTCATGATTAAATTACTTCACACTGACTCGACGACATTCATGAAGGAGCTAACTAAACTATAGTAATCAATGTTAACCCCTAGCAATCATTTCCGCAACAATAGAAACACAACTTTGAATAGCACAATAATTTCAGGTCTAGCATTCATAAAATGCACATGATGAAGAAAACGGACAGTAATATTGTAACATTTGTGGGGGAGCGGTAAGAGTTTGATTAAGATTTTAGATGCCATGTGTATTCAAGTTTAGTTTTAGGACTTGTACTGTATTAAGTGTGTGTTTATGCAAGTTGTCAATGTAAAATGTTGCCTGCGACGTAAAGTGGAGGTTATGGTTTTAGAGATAGCTATGTTATGGTGTCTCATCTCAGGTTTTCCTCGGTAACCCCAGGCAGTGGCAGGTGGATGCCATTTTACCCATCGCTACCAGAGGGAAGGAGTTTTTTTTTTGTATACTGTTATGAAATAGTGTAAATGCAATTGCAATAAGTGAAAGTTAAATGAAACGTGGTAAAGTTATATACTGTGTTAAAGGCTGTCACTTGTAATGTGGGAGAAAGGGTTTTAAATTGGATAAAGAAACTGTGTTCTGTAAAAGAATTTAAATATTCTTTGAAGAAAGAATTGTTTTAATGTACTGTCAGGATACACCGAACTGGTCAAGGCCAACTCCTCTGCAAAGGATGTTGAAATGAAAGTAGCTCTTGAGATAAGCGGTGCCAGACTGCCTGTGGCTTCACTTGCCATAAAAGATCTCTGAATCAAAGAAGAACAAAGGTTTATTGGCCTCGTGCCAAATTCATAGATTGGCCACAGCCTGCATTGGAGGGCAGGGGGGAGGCACAATGTGAACTGTGAGAAGGAACAACTGTGGGCTGCATATCATGTGGCAGGTCAGCTCAGGTAAGGGAGCATGTGCCGGAGCAGTGCGTCACTGTGTCCACTTTCCGCTGGTACTCCAGGGGCCTCCATCTGGCCATCCCCCAGGCAGATGCCTGGTCCATCCCCATCTCCTTGAGATGCCGATCAACCTGATGCAACCATGAGGAACGTGGTCAGCCCATTGGCATCCTCCACTCACGAGGCTCCCTCACTGAGAGAATCTGGTGAGCAGGATCAGCGTCAGGAAAATGAGACACATGTCCATACAGCCGCAGCTGATACTCACGGACTATGTAGGTAACAAATCTCATTTGAGTCTCTCTCAGCAACCGCTCCTTGGACACAAAGTCCGACAAGTAATAGCAAAGGATTCCATGAAGAGACCCGGTACAAAAGAAATTAAGTCGCTATCTCAGATCCCTGGTCAGAGTCCAAGTCTCACATCCGTAGAGCAAGACTGGAAGCACCAATGACCTAAAGACTCGGACTTTCATCCATCTGCATAGGTACCGACAGTGCCACACCCCATGATCCAGTGAATCCATGACTCCCGAGGCCCGACCCAGACGTCTGTTGACCTCTGGCTCACAACCATCAGAGACATGAATATCACTGCCAAAGTAAGTGAATCTCTCCGTGACCTCAATGAACTCACCACAGACAGAAACAGACATGATGGCAGCATCGAAGATGTCAATGAAAGCCTGGATCTTTGTTTTGACATTTTTTGACACATAATTTTTTGACAGTTTTGACAAAGGAAACACATAATCCCAGTGACTCTGACTCCTCATTTAGCACCTCGAGGGCCCCGAAAAGGATATCTAGAGTCTCCACAAAGACAACTGCATAATCTGCGAAATGAAGGTTAGAGATCTTGATATTCCCAAACAATGCACTGCAATTTGATCTATCTGAAATCCTCCCCAGAATCCAGGCCATACAAGTGCTGAAAGGTGTGGGGGCCAGTAACAGCTGGAAATAAGTCAGAGATGGTATCACCACATCTCACAGCACTCAGTACCGGAGTATAGCTCAGACTTCAGATTGATAAGTTTTGGTTTTACTCCACGAAGACCAAGAATCCTCCAGAGGGCATCCCGATTCATTGAATCAAACACTTTGCAGAGATCAACAAAGACTGCAAGCAGCCCCTGCTGAAACTCTTGTCTGCATTCGGTGAGGACCCGAAGAGCAAGGTTATGGTCAATCGTTGACCTCTTTTGTATAAAGCCTGACTGCGCTCGATGCTGGTGCTCAAACAGATGGTGGCGAACCCTATCAAGAATTATCCGAGCAAAGTCCTTGCCTGGCACTGAGTGCAGTGTCATCCCTCGGGAGTTGCTGCATTCCTGGCGATCACCCTTCCATTTCCAGAGAGGAACAACAAAGCCCCTCTTCCAGTAGGTTGGGATGATGCCTGTTTTCCAGGCAGAGAACAGAACTGCATGCTACAACACAAGTACAGCAGTTCCAACAGCCTTGAGAAGTTCAGCATGGATCCGACAGATCCCAGGAGCTTCAACCCACTTCAACCGGTTCAGCGCAGCCTATGTTTTCACAAACGAAGGAGGATCACAGGAGATTGGAGGGTCAGCAATAGGGATAGGAATACCCCTGTCATCCAACTCAGAAGCTGGTGGATCGGCCTGGTACAGCTCCTCAAAGTAACCGGCCCAGCAGACCTACACTTCAGACTCCTCTGTCAAGAGCCTACCACCCACCACTCTCTACTCTAAATGCAGTACACTGAGGGACAGGCTTGGAGGAACTCAATGCGCAAATTCTCCTGTAAGCAGCATGAAAATCACAAGACCACAGGTGATGCTCTACCCCCTCTCAGATTCCTCACACATCCGTCTCCTTGTCCACCCTCAGCGCACGTACACTTTACGGCTCAATTCCCTAAATAGCTCAGCTCTGCCATTCAGGATGGCCCTGCGACTCTGGTCAATGATATCAGTGTCCCTTGAGAGACAAAATTATTCTTTGCCCAACAGTGAGTTCCAAGACATCCACTGGCAACATAAAGGACAGTGGTCGTGAAGGCACTCCACAACTCTTCAGGATTCCCAAAAGCACCCAGACCGCAAAACTCCACTCAGCCGAATCACAAACTCCTCAGCTACCCTCTCATCCTTGAGCTTGCCAACATTCAGCCTTGGCTGGAACGGTACCATTCTGCCGGATTTAAGCTAAAACTTCAGAGTTGCTCCAACAAGCCTGTGGTCGGTATAGAGGAACAGAGCATTCGGGTAGACCCTGCAGTTCTGGACTATCCTCCAGCAACCATCAAAGAGTACATGGTGAGTCTCCTTTGCCACACCATCAGCGTTGGAATACCAAGTCCAGCGATGAGCCTGTGGGTGCTAGAACCATGAACTAACCTTAGACCATGACTTCATGCAACGTCATGGAACTTAGTGCTATTCTGGTTCACAGTTCCAGATTCATGGGGACCAACACATGTCTCATGAACATCCCTATCAGTTTCAGTCAATGCATTGAAATCTCCAAAGACTAGAAGTCTATCTCGCCTGAGGCACTGATCAACCACAAACTCGAGCGTGGCATAGAATGTGTCCTTCACGGTGAGATCACCTGCTGCACTCAGAGCATTTCCAGAGACCAGAGAAACGACACCCAAGGAGTGATGAATCCTCCGGCTCATAATACACTCATTGACCCGTGTTACCTCAATTATCATTGGAGTGAGCTTTTTGGACACAGCAACAACAATTCCTTGGGCATGGTAACCATCAGAGAAACCAGACGAATCGTAGGTGTAACCACCCACCATGCTTTTGCCGCAATCCTGTCTCCGAACCTCAGAGAGTGCTGCAATATCGATGTCCAAACGCTTGAACTCAGATGATAACAGAGACAGGTGATCATCCTCTCTTTGGGATTGGACATTCCAGGCACCCACCCAAAGGGATCAGCTCAGCTCAACCCAAGGAGACCACCTTCTGGTGGACGACACCTCAGCACCAGCCTGACACACACTACCACAATCTGACTCGTGAAGGTTATCCCGTGGTTTTCCTCCTATCCTCAAAGAGTGGGAGTTCCGAAGGCTTTGCCCCAATCCTGTCATCTGGTGAGCTGCCCTGCAGAGGGCAGCTGCACAGGATGTTCTCCCACGGAGGGATTTTCAGATTTCTTTGTTGTATGTTTTGCGGAATGAAGGGTTTTACGGTGACCAGAGTGCAAATCCTGCCACTAACCTCCGAAACAAAGGTAACCCAACTGCAGGAGGATGTCTGCAGACACAGTTGGGCACTAGATATGTTTAGCCGTTGGCTCACAAGGAGCTCCTCCGTCATTTGACAGGTTTTGTTTTTAATCCTGCTGGGTGTACATATCCATACTCCCTCCTCACCTGGTGGGGAAGATGGATTAGCCGCCAACAACCTGACCATGAAACAGGTTAGTACAGGTTTACATGGTACCTGTAGCAAGTCACAGATGTAATCTGACCTGACCAGACAATGTTGCAGAATTCATTTTTAAACCGGCACAACCAGTAAAGGCGGAATTGGGAGTGCTGCATGCAAACTGGGACTAGTTCTGTGACTCAAAAGTCTTGATTAGAGATTGAGCTTCACCCTGCGCTCAAAGCTTGCCACTCTTACCTAATGGCTGACCACGACTTGAGAAATCTACTGCCTTGCTGTAGTCTCAGAGAGGACTTCCATGCAGGTATCTTCTCGCCGGCTGCATTGAGACAGCATCGTGCCTGTTCCTTCACTCCCTCCTCACTGGTTGCCAAGTACCGTGGTCCTTAACAATGTGCAGTTAAATAATTATACGTCAATCAGCTTTATCTGTGGACTCAGGTTCATTTGCACACTTCAGTGATGCCAAGCTTACCCTCTGAGGACTTGCAACGCGACTGGCCGGTCATACTTCAACCTGTGTACACCCAGTAGGCAAGAAAGTTTTGAATGTGTTCACAGCTGACCCTTCATCCATTTGGAACCTGCTGAAGTTTATTTTACGAACTGGTTACCTGAGATAAGGTACCACTTCGAAAGTCGTGAGTTAATTCCTAACTGCATTGACATCTGTTGCATTTTTACTTTATAATTTGTGGATTTTAAAGTCATTAAGTGTTTCTTTTAATGAGTTTCAAAGTTTTAAAGTTCTGTGTAGCCATGTGGTGTAGCCATGCCCACGGGGAGGGGCATGATGATGATGCATGATGGGCGTGATGGTGGAGGAGTGGCCGTGGGGTTCGGCGAGGGATATGAGGTGTGCACGCCGTCTGAGGCGTCGTAGTAATTCTGGAGTCGGCCGGCTCGTGAGTGTACCGCGTACGGAATAAAGGAGAGCCGCGGGCACAGTACGCCCGCGCTCGCACTCGTGCAACACAGCCCGGCTCGACTGTTCCTCCGCTTCGTGTCTGCCTGCTAAGTATCTCCCAGTACAGTACAGTACAGTGGCGACGAGGATCGGCGGATCGGCGTGTGTAAGGGCGGTTCCAAGCTACGGAACCAAGTGTCTCACGGAACATGGCGGAAGGTCGCGGCACGGCACACGGACGTGTACCCGTGTTCGGGGGAGATGAGTTCGAGTTGTTTTCTGAACAGTTGGGTTGCTACTTTCGGGCAAATGATGTAGAGGATGAAGAGAAACGCAAGGCGATCTTGCTCGCCTCGCTATCAACGGAGCACTACCGCCTGCTGAGTGATTTGGTGGCTCCAAATAGACCCAGTGATGATATGCTATCCTTTCAGGACATCGTGACGAAAATGAAGACCCACTTGGCGCCGGAGAAGTCGTTACATCTCGCGCGGTTCCAGTTCGATCATCTCGCTAAGGGTGGCGAGGAGCGCGTTGCGGACTTCGTGGCACTAGTGAAGCATTCGGCTGTGCCTTGCAAATTCACGGCAGAGGAGCGTCCGACAAGGCTCAGAGATCGTTTTATTTCTGGTCTGCGAGACGCAAAGATGGTAGCGGCTATCCTGCGGTTAACCGACATCACATTCAACTCGGCGGTCGTGACTGCTTCGTCTGTCGAACAGACGCTCACGGATGTCCGTGCCATTGCTGGCCAGGACGCAATGAGTAGCTCCAGCTGGAGTATGGCAGCTAATCCCGAAGTCAATGCGGTAATCGCACAAGTGCCGCGAGTCACGCAGCCCGGAGTCTGAGCGGTGGCTCAAGTGCCGCAAGTCGCACGCGCGCCTGGCGGTGCGGGACGAGGGGCACCGCAGCACGATCGCACCGGGAGCGAAGGGGCACCGCAGCACGGTCGCGCCTGGAGCGAAGGGACTTTCCGCAGCTGCTGGGGGTGTGGGGGTCCGCACCTGCGACAAATGTGCCCGTATAAGAACACCGTGTGTTTGCATTGTCACAAGGTGGGACATTTGAAGCGTGTGTGTCGGATGGCGGGAGCCTCCGTTGGGGTCTTGGGTGACGAGGTGCGAGAGGACCCCAGTGACCTGGAGATCGGCCTGCAACCGGGGCCTGACAATGCCGGCGAACCAGAGCGGGAGATGCAACCAAGGTTGAGTCTGTTTTCCGTTGGTTCGGAGATGACGACGCCTTTCACGGTTGAAGTCGAAGTGAATGGCCAACCTACTGTGTTTTGCGTGGATACCGGGGCTGCGGTGTCGGTCATGGGTGAGCGGGCGGCTCGTGGTCTTCGCGGTATTCGCCTAGTCAAGACGGCCTTGTCGTTATACACGTACACCGGTGAAGCGATTGCACCGCTTGCGAGGGCCGACGTCTCAGTGCGCTACCGAGATCGACGCGCCCGGCTCTCGGTGTTCGTTGTACGAGGGGAGGGGCCCCCCCTGTTAGGTCGAGACTGGCTTGCGCACCTCGGACTGGGTCTCCGGTTCGTACCTCCAGATGTGCCGGTACTCTCTTCGAGGCCTTCATCGAGTACCGAGGGCGAGGCTCTGGCGGGCAGCGAGAGCCGTATCAGCTCTCGCGATGAGTTCCCGCGCTTCGCTCGCGATGAGTTCCCGCGCTGTGGCAAGGTTCGAGAGGCAATGCGCGTCGGTGTGGTTCAGGCAGCTTCAACAGGTGGCGGTGGGCCCGTGGCGTTAAAGGGAGTCGCGAGTCGCAGCATCAAGTCGACAACCAAGAAGCGGACTCGTGATGCGGGTTGTGGGTTGTTGTTCATGGCATATGTGTTTTTCCTTGCTCTATTGATGCAGTTTAACGTTGTTGAAATAAATGCCAGCAGTTCTCGTGTAAAAGTGGATGTGACGGAGATCATTAAATGGGAATTGGATTATGATCAATGTGATGTAGGGGCTTCAGGGACGGTGGTGGCGAATAAAAAGGTTGAGTTGGCCGTCCACTGTCCCGGGCCGCAGGTAATTGCTTTGTCATATGCTGGGATTTTATCAAAAAAGCGCGCTGTACGGAAAAATGAATTTGCGATGCTTCGAGTATTATTCGTAATGATTTATAATGAGCCTATGATTGCAGTGTGGTTTAAGTGGAGTTGCTCCTGTCTAGCGGCCGTGTGGGTCTCGGAGATCGACTCGGCACCAAGACTGGTGCCCTGGTCTGCGTTACCTCCACCTCTGATTGCGAGCACAACTCGCTGTGTTCGCTCAAGGCCGTTTGGACGGGCGTTGGCGTCTCGACTGATGGTGGTGCGTGAGTTGTTTTGGCGCATTAAATGCATGCAGCCAGCGGCGCTATTCAGCGCCCCCGGCCAAGGTCTAAGGCTGGCGCCACGACTTCCAGATAGCGGGCTGCCGGCCTCGGGATGTTTATCTACGTCGGGTCTGCCTGGGGGGAGTGGGCCGGAGGCGTTTGATGGGGCCGGAGGAGGTTAGCTCGAGAGGTCGTTACGACCTTGGCCAGAGTCATGTCAGCATGGGCCACCTGGGGGGCGTTTTTGCTGCATAATGCTGCTGTGCTTCTCATTTTGCTGCTTCATATCAGTAACGCGGTCAGACCTGACCTTTACTGCTCCACTCGCTCGCATCGACACATTATATGATGTGGTGTGCTATTTTCATTTTATTTCCATGATTATTATACGAAGTCCTTCGTGTTCTGCATGCTTCTTATAATACTGATCATTTAATAATCATACTTTTAGGAGGGAGGAGTGTGGTGTAGCCATGCCCACGGGGAGGGGCATGATGATGATGCATGATGGGCGTGATGGTGGAGGAGTGGCCGTGGGGTTCGGCGAGGGATATGAGGTGTGCACGCCGTCTGAGGCGTCGTAGTAATTCTGGAGTCGGCCGGCTCGTGAGTGTACCGCGTACGGAATAAAGGAGAGCCGCGGGCACAGTACGCCCGCGCTCGCACTCGTGCAACACAGCCCGGCTCGACTGTTCCTCCGCTTCGTGTCTGCCTGCTAAGTATCTCCCAGTACAGTACAGTACAGTGGACAGTAGGGATTAATAAATATTAGAAGGGGTAGCCGGTGAGAAATTAACCTTCATCCTTTAAAAATCGTATGAATAAATTATTGAAATATCAGCTGTTTTTTTCTTATCCTTTTCTCACCTGTGTTGTATGTCCAGCTAAAGGTGGTGTATAAGCACAAATACTGTTTGATATGGTGATATATTGGTTCACGAGTCAGTAAGTGACCACTACATTCGTTATGGGTGTGTGTCTGTCTGTCTGTCCCGAGCATAGCTCCGTGGGTTTTGATCCGATCTTGATAAAATTTTGGTGGGAGGTTTGTATCATGATCGAGTTGTGTTTTCCGGAGAATGGGCGTGCTGCGCCCAAAAAACATGCGTTTTTAGGGGGTAGCCGGTTTCAAGTTACATCTTCTCCAAGGGGGTTTGTCGAATCTGGCAGGGGTTTCGGTATTTGGTTAGCCCAATAGCACTGCATAGCCCCACGGAGCTCGAGTTTTCATTTTCGTCCCAAGGTCAAGGTCACAAGGTCACGAACTTAGAAAACGGCCAAAAAAATCAATAAATTGGGCATCGAGCTCCTCGGGTTTTCAACTGTTTCGAATGAAAGTTGGTATGCAAGTCGTGCTTTTCGAGTACTACAACTTTCATCATTTACGTTTTTCCCGATTCCCGCCAGTTTTTCCGTGGCGTCCCCTCGAAGGTCAAAAAATAAAAAAAGGCGAACCGTGTACATTGCTCGTGAACCATCGCCGTCTCCAGACTTGATACTGTTAATAGAATAAAATGGAAATTTTGAAAAAAGTATTGAATATAGCAAGCGTTTTCTGAATCGAATTGATATGAGAAACAGGATTGAATGAGACTCATCATTATTATCAGTGAAAAAGAAGATGAAGGAAGAAGAGTTTTTGTTTTCATGTAAATTGAAACTGACCCATCTATCTTCACCTTGCTCAACGATATTATACTGTTTGAAACCTTACTCAATGATATCATACTGTTTGTATATTGGGCTTGATTAGTGGTATCCCTATAGGACATTTGTGGACGCACGCATGCAGGAGCAGAGATTGGTGGAAGGCCCTGGATGGCCACTGGTTGAATGCCTCGGGTGGAAATTTGTTTGAGGTCAAGGGGCAGGAATTGAGAAAAGACACGCGAGGTGATTGTGGGAAGAGAAAGAAGGAAGGAGCCAAAAGCGACGGAGGTGGCTATGTTCCACTTTTCACACCATATCGAACATGTTAAACTTTGAAAAATGTGCAGTGTGTTTCTCTGCTGCCAAGCAGTTTAATCCTGCCAACTGTGTGTCCTTTTTGAGCCACTGCCCGTTCAGCCCACTTTGTCCTATCCCATCTGATAACTTTGCCTGCGGCTGTCTTCTCCGACTTACCACATTGCCTGCTCTGACGACTGGCCCACCTGATGTTATAATATCCATAACACTGCCCGTGTCTTGTGAGATAACTAGTCAATGAAAATATGAGGATCTAGCTTATTAAGTAGATGGTTTCGAGGAAAGTGTGGGCCAAATGCCTGTATAACCACCTCGGTCCTGATGATAGATATGCTCAGTATCCTGAACATCTGCCCCAAGGGCTGCTCTTGTTAATGGTACGGCAGGCAATTTCAAAAGAAATATGTTCAATATACTGACATAAAGACCGAAGATGATGTATGTATGTGGGGGCATATTGCCTCACCTTTCTTGGCAGAGGCATCTTGCCCAACACTTGTTCAGTTTTAATAACATTGCCAGGAATCTTTATATCAGTTGCTCGCACACTATGACAAACTCTTTAAACAAAATGGTACATTCCATGTTTTGGTGCATTCAGCTTTTAGTTGTGCAAAGAGTACATTGGTGGTCAAGAATAAAGGACTCGCACTAATGTTTGAAACTGGGATGAGGGCATTTGACTGATGATGCAAAGCCATGAAGATGCTTTGGTCGGTGTTATAAAGTTGAAATTTACTGATTCATGTGCCATACTCTTATAATACAGAGGATTGCTTCTGGCGAAGTGGTTTCTTGGAAGACTCATGGGTTTTTGCCATCATCATGGGAAGACTGGGTGGTTTGCCATCCCTCTCCCATCAGTATTTAGGGCAGGAATTTGGAAGTTGGCCATCGTGCTGGCGATAGCTCACATACTCTTCACAAAGAGCACCATGGGATCTTTAACATCCATCAAATAATGCCGGCAGACATGACGCCCAGTTTAATGTCCATCCGCGGGGATGGCACACACATTGATGAATCACCCTGCCTGTAAAACACTGGGATGACAGTTTATAGCTGGGCCAAGATTCAAACCCAGGCTAGACAGCTTAGAGGCAAGTGTGCATACCTTTAGGCCATCTTGTTAGCCTTAAAGTTTATATTTTCTCCAGAGAAAGCAACTGACCATAAAAGTCCATGTTTTACGTGTGATAGCCAGAATGCAATGCCAGAGTGTGCCATGTTTTTGAAAGACCAATCACAAGTCTGAAGGGCTTTATCGGTGTGTGTGTGTGTGTGTGTGTGTGTGTGTGTGTGTGTGTGTGTGTGTGTGTGTGTGTGTGTGTGTGTGTGTGTGTGTGTGTGTGTGTGTCCTCCATATATACAAAAGCATAAAACCTATCATCCTGAAACTTTGCATGTATACTAACAGAACTCCAAGAAAGTGCATGAGTGAAATTTGGGTGTTTGGGTTCATTAAAACACCCCTTTTGAAGATAATTAATGGCCTTATTTAATTATATCTTTTACCAGGCGCATCCGCGGCCACCTCGCGCTTTGGGGTTTTTAGGTGTCTCCTGGGTAACCTCGCAGGGGTCTGAAGCTGCCATGTTTTTTGGCCTGCTCAACCATTCCCTGATTTGGAACAGGCCGAAATGATTTCTTCACGATGAAGTTTGTTTTCAGTTTCCTCATATTACACTGAACAACAAAAATTTTTTACTGGAGATGTGTAAAGTGATTTAGACTAATTTGGGTACGCTGATTTCAAAAATCATAACCGTTTTGCTGTATCACGTCAGGATTTTCAGTAACAGAAATATTCCCATTGCCTAGAAGTCAGGATTTCAATGAAATTTACAAAAATTCATTTATTCATTTATTTCATCATGAATGCTTCAAAATTATAGAAATTACAGAAAAACTCCACTAGAATGTAATTAAAAATGCTTTAGGCATTTGGCTTTGCGTTTGTGCTGCTCTGTGTCAGTTTCACGATGCAGGAACCAGCAGAAATCGCCCATCATGTTCGGGTTGTGCCGCCCTTGGTAACGCGTCTCCATGATTGAAATCTCTTGGTGGAATCGCTCGCCGTGCTCGTCCGAGACTGCTCCCAAGTTGTCAGGGAAGAAGTTCAGGTGCTGGTGTAGGAAATGGATTTTCAGGGACATCCTGGAGCCAAGTTTCCTGAAGGACTCCAGCAGCTGCTGCACTATTTCTTCATAGTTGTCCACGCGCTCGTTCCCCAAGAAGTTGTCCATCACAGCTTTGAAGCTCCTCCACGCTGCCAGCTCTTTGGGGTTTAGAGTTGTCGGAAAAGTTTCGTCCTTCATAATCTGTCGGATTTGCGGTCCAACAAAGACACCAGCCTTGATCTTGGCCTCCGACAAGGTGTTGCCAAACTTTTCCTTGAGGTATAAAAACCCACGCCCATTCAGATCCATTGCCCGTACAAAATTTTTCATCAAGCCGAGCTTTATGTGGAGTGGTGGAAGGAAAACCTTGGCTGGGTCGACAAGGGCGACATGCTTCACGTTGTGTCGACCAGGTACATGCTCTTTTCTCTCTTCCCAATCTTTCTTCGTCCAGTGATTCTTGTCGTCTCTGCTATCCCAGAGACAAAGGAAGCACATGTATTTCGTGTAGCCTGACTGCAGCCCTAACAACAGCGCCACCACTTTCAAGTCTCCGCAGATGTGGCAGTTGAAGTCATTGTACTTGATGGAATCAAGCAGCTGCCGCATAGTCTCATAGGTCTCTGTCATGCCGAACGCATGAGCCAGTGGGACTGATGGTTTCTCGTTGCCATTGTGGAGCAAAACAGCCTTCAAGCTGTTCTTCCCCGAGTCGATGAAGAGGGCCAGTCTGCAGGATCGTGATCACACCCAAGTTCTTTCAACAGACCGTTGATGTCACTGCAGAATGTCATCGTGTCTTCCATCTCAAAGAACTCAGCCATGTCTCTGTGACGTGCTCTGAACAAGGATATCTTGGTGTTAGGTTCAAGTAGATTCCACTGCTGCAGCCTTGATCCAAGCAGCTCTGCCTTCGCCTTTGACAGCGAGAGATCTCTTACAAGATCATTTAAGTCTCCCTGGTTCAGAAGGTGTGATTCTTGAGTGTCGGGTTCAAAGGTTCATCATCACCATCCTCTTCACCACTGCTTACAGCTATGTTCTGATCAGCTGGAGGTGTTGGAACGGGGTTCTCGTCATCATGAGGCACAGGTTTACGAGCAGAGACGCAGTCAGCGTACTTGATGTGACCTTTATTCTTCTTGTTGAAGCCGGCGATGCTTGTGCAGCAGAAATAACAATCATCATGATGATTCTGCGGCTCACGCCATATCATGGGCACCGCAAATGGCATGCTCGCGCGCTTGCCCACCAACCACTGAGTCAAGGTTGTGTGACAGCTTGTGCAGCAGATGTGTGGTGCCCAGCTCTGTTCTTGGTCCCCCACCTTACACCCGAAGTAGTGAAAGTAGGCGGCCTTCATTTTCACTGCTGTAGATATACTTCGCTGTTGATCTTTTTTGGTATACCGACCACATACATAACAGAAGTTGTCAGGATGATTGGTACAGGAACGCCTACTCATCTTTATCTGAAAGAAAGAAATATAACACAAGTTAACAACAATTGTACGAACTAGACATGTTAAAGACATATGTAAATTTCATTGAAATCCTGACTTCTAGGCAATGGGAATATTTCTGTTCCTGAAAATCCTGACGTGATACAGCAAAACGGTTATGATTTTTGAAATCAGCGTACCCAAATTAGTCTTAATCACTTTACACATCTCCAGTAAAAAAAAATTTTTGAAATTTGTTGTTCAGTGTTATCGAATGCCTGTTCATCATAACTACGAATCGCTTTATACATCACTTTTGTTAGTGCTATAGTTTTCAAATTAGGAGCTTGGAGTGATTTCATTAATTATATGATACGATTTCCCACGATCTACTCTCACGGACTAATTAAAGTATATATTCGCAATATTATTTCGCTTTTGAGGATCAGATATTGTCCAGACTAAATAAGTGTCGAAATCTTGAGTGGAATCTGATCATTTAAAGAAAGAACAAGCCTTATAACGATGCCGATATACCTATTTACTTTAAACAAGCTGGCAGGCTCTGGTCCGTCCTTCTCCACATATTTACACAAGAAAATGTGAATTTTCCAAGGCATTAAACTTATATTTTTCTGCTGCTTGGAGAATTATATTCAGTGAAAATTTTTTTAGAAACGTGCCAAAATTAACCAGCTTTGTTAAGCTATATGATTGAATGCATTCACTGCAAGACCTCACGTCCTGTCAACCAGAAGGACTACTTATCCATAGCATCTGCCAGATCAGTTTCTAAATATTCGGAGCTTTCAAGAGCTGCTGTATAGGGAATCAAAGCAAATCTGGTGAAAAACGGGTGTTTTAATATAAAGTTACAACGTTTGCATGGACCGCGAACGATGTACCACGTGTCGCGTGCACAGATGAGCTGGCAACATGGCGGATTATCTGCAATGTTTATTTCACGGGCAATTAAACTTTGCAATGTCTCCAGAGTTGTTCTACATTAACCAGTTACTCATTTGTGGATAAATTTATTAATTGAACGAATTCATTTTATTTCTTTTCCTGCTGCATGCACAGTGAAGACTGGCTTTGAAGTTAAAGTGACCCGATGTCATATGGGATGCAGCCACAGCCTGGCCAGCCATTCCTTAACCACTTAATTGGAGTGCATGCGTGCTTTAGCCACTTGCCGAGTGCCCGATGATCGATAACGGCACCACGCTACGTCATTCAGAGCAAGTAGTTCGTGCTCTGTCATCCTGAGCAAGTGGTTCGTGCTCCGTCATCCTGTGTGAGTGGTTTGTGCAATATCATCCTTCGTGAGTCATTCATGCTCCATCATCCTGAGCGAGTGGTTCGTGCTGGTCATCCTGAGCGACTGTTTCGTGCTCAGTCATCCTGAGTGAGCGGTTCATGCTCCATCATCCTGAGTGAGTGGTTCATGCTCCATCATCCTGAGTGAGTGGTTCGTGCTCAGTCATCCTGAGTGAGCGGTTCATGCTCCATCATCCTGAGTGAGTGGTTCATGCTCCATCATCCTGAGCGAGTGTTTCGTGCTCAGTCATCCTGAGTGAGCGGTTCATGCTCCATCATCCTGAGTGAGTGGTTCATGCTCCATCATCCTGACTGAGTGGTTCGTGCTCAGTCATCCTGAGTGAGCGGTTCATGCTCCATCATCCTGAGCGAGTGTTTCGTGCTCAGTCATCCTGAGTGAGCGGTTCATGCTCCATCATCCTGAGTGAGTGGTTCATGCTCCATCATCCTGAGTGAGTGTTTCGTGCTCAGTCATCCTAAGCTAGTGGTTCGTGCTTCGTCATCTTGAGTGAGTGTTTCGTGCTCAGTCATCTTGAGTGAGTGTTTCGTGCTCAGTCATCTTGAGTGAGTGGTTCATGCTCCATCATCCTGAGCGAGTGGTTCGTCCTCGTCATCCTGAGCGAGTTGTTCATGCTCCGTCATGCTGAGTGAGTTGTTGTGAAATAACACCCGATTTCAGAGCCGTTTGCCATATTATCATGTTTTATAAATTACTGAGCCAAATTTTTTTTCCACCTGAAACACGCAGGTGTTTATAAACATTAATGTTTGTGAACATATCCTTGAAACGTCTATATAAATGCAACTGTTAGGGTTAGGGTTAGGGCGATTTTTCGGTGAGAGCTACTCCAGATTTTTGGGTTGGATACAGTACGTACTGTAGTCGGTAATCACACTGACTCCAACCTTCTGATTCCCAAAAAATTGCTGATATCGGCCAAGAACGAGTGTGTGTGTATGTGTGCGTTGTTCATAAAGCATAACATATTCTCTCTGCTAACTCCCCTACCCCCACCTCTCTCTCTCTCTCTCTCTCTCTCTCTCTCTCTCTCTCTCTCTCTCTCTCTCTCTCTCTCTCTCTCTCTCTGTCTCTGTCTCTGTCTCTGTCTCTGGACATATATGGACATTGTTTCTCTCTGGACGTGTCCGGATGTTTCTATCCCTGGATGTGTCCAGATGGAAGTTTGTTTCTGGACGTGTCCAGGTGGGAGTTTGTCTCTGGACAACATGGCTCCGGATGCGTCTAGGCAGTGTTCTTCTCCAAATGTGTCTGGACGGGAGTTTGTCTCTGGACATGTTTGGGGGGTGTTTGTCTCTGGGTGCATCCAGGTGGTGTTTGTCTCAGGATGTGTCGAGGCAGTGTTTGTATCTGTACGTGTCCAGGCGGTGTTTGTATCCAGACACGTCTGGGTGGTGTTTGCCTCTGGACGCGTCTGGTCAGTATTTATGTCCAGACGGGAGTTTGTCTCTGGACGTGTCTAGATAGAAGTTTGTCTCCAGATGGGAGTTTGTCTCCAGATGCGTCCGGACGGGAGTTTGTCTTCTGATGTATCCGAGCAGTGTTTGTGTCCGGACGGCTTGGCTCCAGATGCGTCTGGTGGGTTTTGTTTCCAGACGTGTCCGTGTTTGTGTTTGTCTCCATCTCTCCGGGCCATGTTTTTCATATGACCAGTAGATAAAGGATCACTGTTATTCTATGCAGAATCATTTTGATGACAGTATGAATCGTAATTAATGCCTTCCCTTACACCTGAAACTCCACCTCCACCTGCCTTCCCTTCCTCTCACCTCGCAGTCTTCCCTTCCTCCACTCCTCCTCGCTCCCCCTCCCACCTCTCCCTCTCTCCTTTCCCCTCCACCTTCCCACCTTCTCCCCTCGCTGTCCCCCCCCACCACCCTATCACCCTCTTCCTCCCTCTTTTTCTCCCTCCCCACCTTTAGTACTCCCGTCAGCGAAGCGACAGGTGGTATTTGCTGGTATCAAATAAAAGTAACTACTGAACAGTGAAAGTGAAAAAAACAACTGAAAAGGAAATTAAAAACGGTTCAAAATGACAGAGCAAGGACAGATAGAGAGGAGGGGAAGGGGGAGAGGAAGTGAGGGAGAGACAGGGGATTGGGGGAAGGAGAGAGGAGTGTGGGTAGAAGAGGGGAGTCAGAGAGAGATGGGAGGAGGAGATACGGGGAGGGGAGAGAGGAGGGTGAAGAGGGGAGGTAGAGAGAGGAGGTGAGAGAGAAAAGGAGAGAGAGAGAGAGAGAGAGAGAGAGAGAGAGAGAGAGAGAGAGAGAGAGAGAGAGAGAGAGAGAGAGAGAGAGAGAGAGAGAGAGAGAGAGAGAGAGAGAGAGAGAGAAAGATAGGAGTGGGAGTGGGGAGGGAGAGAGGAGGGGGGTGGGATAGAGAGGATTGGGGGGGGGGCTGGTGGAAGAAGTTTAGTTCTGTATCCATCCTGTCCACCCCATTCCTCCCTTCCCCATTGTTTGTCCAATTTCCTCTCTATTTTGTCCTTCAACTCCACTGTTGGTATCCGCACCCTCTCACCGATGTTCCTTTTGTTCTGTTGCATCCTAATCCGTTTAGTGTTCGAGCTCTTTCATAAGCGTTGACTCTGTATACAAAAATAGTCATAGGTTGGCAACCATTGTACATGCTTGATGGGCCGAATGGTCTCTTCCTTTGTTGAAGTTTCTTGGTGGGGAAGTCATCTATTATTTCTTGTGAACCGTGGTGTCCGGACGTATGTTTGTCTGTCTCCCGGTCATGGCGGCTGCTTCGCACGCTGCATTTGAAAAGCTCAACATTCACTTTTGAAATGACATGAGGACAAGCATGAGTAATGTTGACACTGTATTTATGTATGTATGTATGTATGTATGTATGTATGTATGTATGTATGTATGTACGTACGTATGTACGCAAATACGAGTATGTAAGATGTATGTATATATCTCTTGAATAAACTTATAGGCACTGCAGGTGCACAAACTAAAAGGGCATGAAAACAAGAAAAGTAGTTATCAAAGCATTTTTACTACTCATCCTCATTAAACCCTCCAGGGAAAACGAGTATTGGGTTTGCAGGCTCACTTGCGGAGTCCGTCTACAAATTACGTCCATAAAATTCCCTTCCCCTCATCCACCGAACTCCAACCACAAACCGTCAATTACCGTTTCACCTTCTCCTTCCTCCGATTCTCTCCCACAACAATATTTCCCTATCTTCTGCATCTTTCCCTTCCTTTTCTGCTCTTTATTTCCCCCCTTTTATCGTCTCCCGATTCCTTTTTTTTTGAGTTAATCATTTGTGTGTGTGTGCATGGCGATACTTACCTAAGTATTGATTTCAAATTGCAGACCTCTGTAAAATAGTGCAAGACCCACCGATCGGCGTCAGGGGATGGAAGAACGATGGTGAAGGACAGTGTCTGTAGTAGGACAAGAAGGGAGGGAGAATGGGGGTTGATACGAGAGAGCTGATTAAACCCAATTCAATCAGAAGCTTTTGCAGGAAACCAGCACCAGCAGCCCTGGGGCGAGTAATCGTGCTTGGATGACATGAGACGAAACAGCCCCATGACCAGGGAGCTGCAACACTGAGGGAAATATGTGTCACAGGCTCCATGTGGGCTGAAAGGTCATGACTCCTACTCTGAGCTGTTAGTACAACTGATTGCTCTGATGAATAAGACTCCATGTCTGAAGCAAAATCACAAGCAAAAACGAGAAAGCATCTGAAAATGCAAAACCCGTCCGCGTCCGCTTTGGACTCGAACTAATATTTGCACTAAAATTGGACATTTTATTAGTTTGTGTTCTCCACAATCTCATAATATAAGGTTTGCTTAAGATTTGATGACAAGAGTTCAATTGGTAAAATGTTACGGCCTGGACGTAAACACTGAATGTCAATGGTGAACAAGGATTTTGATTAAAACATTTATGGCTGGTTTTCCACTTCATCGATGGCGTTATTCTTACAATCCTCTATTCTCCATTGGGAGTGGAATGAAATGTGTCAAGTTTCAAAAAAAAATTCGATCAGCAGTTTCAGATATAATATTGTTGCAGACCCAGGGTCGGGGAGAGAAGACCGCGAGGAGGGGGGAAGCTACCTTAGGTTCCCACCAGAGTCCCCAGTGTTTCTCAACCTTTTTTGTCCCACGCCCACTTTGATTTTCAAAATAATCTTCTGCCCCACAATGATTGCAGACATTACAGTACATACTAAATATGTATTCAAACAGCAAAGCTATGAAAGCGATCATATATTGATTCATTAATTCTGAATCCTCATGCCCCACCAAAATATTGCCATGCCCCACCTTGAGAAACACTGCACCAGACTCTCTGGAGAATCGCAGGCCGTCGCATAAGGCTAACTCCGTTACACGGCGGGTCGCTAATTGACCGTGAAAGCAAATAACTCAACCACGTGACTTAGGGTCTTCCTTCTAATGGAACCGGTTACTTAAAATGGTCACGTGATCTAATTACCGGGGGATACGCCCTCGGTACGCATTGTTCAAACCGGATCACCTTACCGGATCAAATGCAGCCGAGCATAACTGCCAAAGATGTACTGGCTAGAAAACAGATCGTTGGGGGATAACGTCCCGGCTGGACAAGGAAACAGACCATGCTGGACCAATGAAGGAAAAGACGAAAACGAGCTGGGAACATTTCTATACAAGCATTTATCAACAATCAGGCAAGGAATGGTATGTTGCACAGTAAATGGGGTTTATTATTATGTACAGCAGAGGATAGTAAGGGAAGTTTTGGGGTGTGACAAAAGGCAAGCAATTTACAAAAGCAGACACAGAGCAGGCTTGTCCCAAAATTTATTATATTATCCTAACTTAGGCTACGACATGCGCCATCACACACACACACACACACACACACACACACACACACACACACACACACACACACACACACACACACACACACACACACACACACACACACACACACGCGCGCGCACGCACACGCACGCACACACACACACACACACACACACACACACACACACACACAAACCCGATGACGACTATTTAGCCAGAAGGAAGGAGAGCAAATGAGAACTAACAGCCTCTCAATACCTGGCGCGGTCTACCGACCACGCAACCCAGTACGCTTTGGGGGACACTCCGCTTGAGCGAACTCACCTTAAGAGTCGCCGCGTTATCTCTTGCTTAATCACATTTCCGGAGCTCGTGGAAATGTATGCTCCCCACTGGTCCAGAAGAACGTCTGTACACACCAACCCCGAGTGCAGATGCAGCGACAGGCAGACAACGAGGTGCAGTGAAGAGAGGGCAGAGCAGAAAGGCGGAGAAGTGGGTATGGCAAACAGGCTGAAACGAGTGTGGGGCAGGCAGGTGAGAGGGAGGACAGAGAGGGTGGACGGCTTCGCGATCTGCCTTTTATAAGCTCCGGGCGAAGGGTGGGGCGACGAACCGAAGTAACGCGCCATCATCCGAATCGTGCCCATCCATTGGATCCCGGCCTCACTCTGCCAGGCTCCTCTGCCAGGCCGGAAGTGGCCTCATTCGCACATCCAGCGCGATGCGGCCCGGAGCCCTTTACCAAACTCTCGGGCCGTGTTCTGGTGATTTGAAGAGGATCGTGTCAGTCCCGCGTGCCCGTTCGGGGCACCCCCGACGACCTGCGGTTGGTACTGTTAACGTGCTTCGCCCGTCCCCACGCCACGAGGTCCGAGTGGCCTGGGCCACGCAGCACGCTCGTTTGGTGGCAAATTTCATCGATGCGGAGATGCGTGGACGCGCGGTGTGATGTTTTCCTGTGTGCGGGAGATGTTGGTGGTCGAGGTGGTGCTTCTGGTGAGCGGAGGTTGAACATGGTGAAACGCCTTGTAATGAAATTCACAGATTCGAATGAAAGGGCGCGCCATGCATGTCCTGTCTCATCGGGTGGCTGCCTGGGTGCGGTGCCTGTGTCGATTTGTATCATGGATGAGAGTAAAGGGTTGGAATGAAAATCAGGATTAAATGGCAGATTGAGATACAATTAGACCGAGCCATAAGACCCACGCAATGCACTTCGTCCCTTTAACCCATTAGACATGAGAGGAAGGTCTAACTGCACGAATACTAACGAAATAACTGCCTGGGGATCACTGTATGTTGGCTGGTGTTGTCTTAGAGGCATGCGGTTTTTCAGAACTGCAACAATAATTTATTTTTTGTATAATCCAAGATGGCTGCCATGTCACGTGACCTATGACATCAGAAATGTAATTAAAATATTCCCCATGGAGGGGGGGGGGTCGCTGCTACCCTGAAAATTTTGTCTCAATTGGACAAGCAGTTGCTGAGAACAAAAAACTGTAAAAAAAATAATAATGCAGCAAAAAAAAAAGGTCAAAAGAGGGTCAAATAATAATAATAACAATAATAATAAAAATTGAAAAAAATTTCAGATTATTAATTTGTCTTCTCCATGTTCTCATAATAAAGCATTGATGAAAAGTTGATGACAAAAGCTCAAATGGTAAAAAAAAGTTTCGGCCCAAACAGACATAGACATACAGAAGTGATTGCAAAACTACGTCTTCTGCTGTGTGGGGGACAGTCTGTCTAATAAACAAAGTAAAACCATTCTCTCCATCCAATCAGGAATCAGCGCTTATAAACTCAACTCTCTTAAATGACATTGATGGGACGGCTACTTAATGCAGACAGTTACTCAGAACGTTTCCTGGACCACGTAGACGAATCGATCGATTCAGCCAGGAAGATCTTGCACCCAGTTATATTAAGGCTATACTTTTGTCAACCACCTATGGGAATATAGTTATAACAGGTGTAATGTTTGTATAAAAAATAGCACAAACATGACATTACGGCATTATCGTTCATACAATATGAACTCGTTTGTCTGAACTTCACTGGGACATGCACGCAGGGCCTCCAGAAACGTGTAAATGGACATTCGAGAGAAGATCGTTTTCCCGGTCATCACCCCCCATCGGGTATTACTGTTGCACACGAACTTTACAATGTTGATAATGGACCTCACGGTCGATGTGCAGACCCTGTGGAGCTGCTCGTTGCAATCTCTGGGCTATGGAGAGTAATGTGACTTAACAGTCAATGGAAGCGGTAATTGCTCGAACAAGCACAGATTAAAAAAAAAATTTTGTATACCTTGTCGACGCTCGTATGAGAGCGAACACACAACGCACTGCAAGGGGGGGCACGGGACAAGAGGGGAGGGAGTGGGAAGGACAAAACAGTGGGGAACAGAGACATTAGGAGATCTGTGGAAGGGAGAGGGATAGGATGGGGAACATGGGGAATAGAAGATGGACATTACAGGAAATTTCAGGAAGGAAAGCAGGGAATTTGAAGGAGGTGGGCTTGGGTGGATTATCGGGGGAAGAAAAGATGGAGGATTTGGATGGGGGATGATAAGAGGTAGTGGTGAACAGCTGTTTTGAAGGCCTGTAAGGAAGAATGGGAAAGAATAGAGTGAGGGAGTTTATTCCAAAGGCGGGAAAAAAGAGGAATGAAAAAGTGCAGGTGAGCAGCGATTCGTGATTTTGGTAGTTTTACCAGTAGGGGGTTGTTGGCGGACATTGAGCGCCCTGCGGAAATGTGGTGGGGTCAAATCGCAGAGAGAGCAGGGGGGGTGGGGGGCGAGGCTGGAGAGGAGACGGTAGAAGACAGAAAGACCACCGATCAACCTGCGGTGATTGAGTGAGAGTCCCAAACACTCAGCCTCATTGCGGGAGATGCCAATGATCCGAAATGCCTTGGTTTCTACAGCGTGAAGCCGAGAAAGGTGGGAGGCAGGAGCACCAGCCCAGAGGGGAGAGCAGTACTCCATGAGGCTGTGGACAAAAGCTTTGTAAGTGGTCAGGAGCTCATCAGGGCCGAGGAAGGACTTTGCACGACAGAGGATTCCCAGTCGGCAACTGGCTTTGGAGGCGAGGTTTGAAATGTGGCTCTCCCAGGAAAGGTCATGGCAGATAGTGAGACCCAGAAGGACTTCTTCCAGAGGATTGTTGAGAAAGTGGATGGGGGGGGGGTTCGAAATGGTCCTTTCGAAGAGACATAGTGAGAGTGTGAGATTTGTCCGGATTGAACGACATGTACCACGTGTTGGACCAGTTTGTTATTTTATCCAGGTCTGCAGTGAGCGAAGAAGCTGCTGCTTGCCGGTCTGAGGGATGACCGATGGTACGGCAGAGGGTGGAGTCATCAGCAAAGAGATATAGAGGATTTTCCAGAGAGTCGGAGAGTTAATTTATGAAAACCAGAAAAAGAACAGGGCCCAGATCGCTGCCTTCAGGAACTCCAGCCTGGACAGGAAGAGGGGATGAAAGAACTCCATTTAGAGCCACACGGTCACTGCGACAGGAGAGGAAGTCTGCGAGCCATGAGTGGAGATGGCTTTGGATACCAAAAGAAGAGAGTTTGGTGAGTAGTGCAGGGTGCCAGACTGTGTTAAAAGCATGTGATATGTCCAGGGATACGGCTCGGATTTCATGTCCGGCATTGAGGACCTCTATCCATTGTTGGGAGAGCAGAAGCAGCATATCCAGGGTAGAGTGACCTGGTCTGAAACCAAAAGAAAGATGTTATTATAACAGATGTTATAAAGTAGAAACTACTGGCTTGGTGATTGAAGCAGGGAGGACTTCGAGGCCGAGGGAGCGGGGATTTCTCACCTGGATCATATGTGGATGGTGTATAAGGAAGAAATGCGAATCCATCGTGCAAGAGACATGTTGGTCTGTATGTCTGTGTCACAATTCTTTTTTCAGAGATGGCTGAACGGATCCTCGTCAAACTTTCAGAGAGGTTCAACAGTGAGTGCCGGGGAGGGTTTTAGGCAAAAAAAGTTGGAATGTTTGGATTTTTTTAACCGCTCTGTTACTGCCTAAGCCTTTGTAACTATGTGAAAGGTAATATAAATGATCCCTGACCATATTCCTTTGTGGGTCCAGGGAGGTGTTTTAGCTTCCCCCCCCCTCCCACACACACAAGAAGAAAAAAAAACAAAATTTGAATTCTTCAAAATCCCAACAGGATGAGAAGAGCATCGTGTAACACCAGGTACCCCTGCGAGTACTATGAAAGGAGCCATGTGTGTGTGAGTTCCACCCATTGGTTGGACAGTTCGCCTGACTCCACCCACAATTTCTATACTAACGCCACCAATTTCGGAACCCTTGAGAATTACTTTTTCTCTCAAGCAGCGCTTTTACTGTGATGCAGGTTTGCTATTATATCCGACTATATTCTCAAATTGTAAGTTGAATGGGTGACTGTGTGAGATGGCTTTCTGTGAAGTTGGGGGCGGTTTGAGGACTTTCGGGAGGAGGGTATGCACAGTGGGCGGTGGGGGGGGGATTGAAGGCTCTCTTGCAGTGAGGGGATTGATGCCTTAGGGTTGGGAGGGGAAGAGTACAATGACTTGTTGTTGGGAGGGGGGGAGGGAGAGCAAAAATGGGACAGAGTTGGGAGGGGGAGGCTGAAGCTTTTTTTGTTGGAGAGTTGTCAGAATTGCATGTGTGAGTAAAAAAAAAAAAAAATAGAAAAATTTAATTTCAGAACTTTTGGATTTTTTTATTTCGGATTTCTCATCGGTGTTATTATTTGGGTCATTCCTTCATTGTGGCAGACCAGTTCCATCACTTTGTCCGGTAACTACCCTGAGACCAAGGACCATCGATAGATTGGACGGGAAACTCCTATTAGGCATGTGTGAGCCAAATTAGAATTGTCTCCTTTCGTTAGAGGGCCTCAGAGCAACTGGATCACATGATATTTCATCGACAGACTATACTTTTTATTTTGCAGGTCTACAAGAGCTCCACATGGTTGTTGCGGTTCTTGTTTTGGAGTAAATATTTGAAATATGCCACTGTTGCTCGGACAGCTACCGGACCCCACCCACCATTGCTTAACTCCAACCCACCTTGGCACCCAAACAAAATAATATGGCCTAATATGGCCACCATATTGGTTTTCTGTTGGGCCAAAACATTCAGGTCTGTAGGCCTCTGCTGATTAGACACTGCATGGGTTTGTTGCATCAGATTTCCATTGGCTTTGTTTGGGTCGAGTGTTACTCACGATGAGGGACCACGAAAAATCGAATCATATGTGGAAGAAAAATTATTTGTGAGCTTTAATCAATGCTGTCAGCAGCGCACAGGACGTGCCTCCCTCAATAAATAGTGTTACATAATTTTTGAAATGCCCCATATTGGGGTTAAACAATCCTTGACCGTGTGACAAATTGACTCGTTCTGATATAACCTTGGGTGGCGGAGGTTGACATGGATGAGAGGTGTCAAGTTTATCTTTTAATAGCACATTAAATGTGTGTTTCCCAATCGGCGCGTTACCCGATTTTGTCGCAGGTTGTGAGCACAGTCCGGTCATTGTTGTTTCAGCAAGTCATGCGCAGACACTACCCACCCAGAGGGTGTGTACTCTGCAAGTAATATATCATGGTTTCTTTCGTATTTCTATAACTATGGAAATATATTCGATTGTTACCTTTTTGGCGTTTCATTACAAATCTGGATGTTTATGCTTTTACTTTTTATTACCTCCATGGCATCAACATTTGTAATGTTGAATTTCGTAATACTGTGCAACATTACCTCGAGGGTAGAGATTGGATTTTCGTTTATGTGGTTTGATAACAGTTCAGCGCTTGGTCATAAAAACGAAAAAGGTGCTGATCAAATGTTGACCGCTGACATTGAGGAATATATGTACTGTATACTATCTTTTTTTCATCGATTCGTGATTTCTCTAACTACTTACATTTTGACCATGGACTTGCTGATCAAAACTGTATGTATACATACATACAAACATACACACATACACATACATACCTACACCACGCTCTTTACAGAATAGAGGTGCTGTTTCAGCAATCTCTTGGTAAGAGGTAGTTTGCATCTGCCTTCCCAGAAATCTTTCAGAGTGCCGGCGATAACTCGCTTGCTTTTTGCGAAAGACACCGTGGGATCTTTAACATCCATCAACAACCAGTGCATGTAGACAAGTCCTCCGGCTTAACTTCCATCTGATCGGTGGTGAACACATTGTTCCCTCGGCTGCATGTTAAACGCCAGGATGACAGTTTACAGTCGAGTCAGGATCCCTTTACACATAGGTTCAAGACCTATCGGCTATACAGCTCAATACAGGTGGGTGTGCATGCCTAGTTGTATGATCCTATGAGCCTATACACACATACTGACATCCATGCATCGTCAGAGTTGAGCAATGACAATGTAAATACATCTTGCATTGAAAAGCGGAAACCTTGGTCTAGTCTAGGCAGGATGCGAACAGAATTTTGCATGAGTATCTATATATATGCACAGTGCAGAAGCGAAATATTAGGATTGCATAATGCAAGGGTATTGCAGTACGAAGGAGGGTGTTGGACTCCTGAGAGTGGGAAAGATTAATGCGAAACGATTTAACACTGACACAGTTTCATGGAATCGCCTTGAAATTGGTGTTGAGGTCATTCCCATATTCCACAGCCCTGGCAACACCATGTATCCCTCTGAGTGAGACTTGAAGTACCCCCCTATCCCCGCTTTCCCTTGCCCCTTCAAGGTTGAAGGGTGCATGCTTGTTCAGAGAGGAATAACATCTGTACTAATAAGTGTGTGTGTGTGTCTCCTCCATTACTCCAAAACTATAAAACCTAGCAGCTTGAAACTTTGCATGCATCCTAAGCAAACTCCGAGGAAGTGCAGAGTGAAAATTCGGTGTTTGGGTTAATTAAAACACCCCTTTTGAAGATAATTAATGGCCTTATTTAATTATACCCTTCATCAGGCGATCCTCAGCCACCTCACTGTCCGGGGTATTAAGGCGTATCCTGGGTTACCTCACTGGGGTCTGAAGCCGCCATGTTTTTTGGCCTGCTCAACCATGCTTTGGCTTGGAACAGGCCGTAACGATTTCTTAACGATAAAGTTTTTTTTTTCACTTTCCTCACTCATTATCGAATGCCTGTTCATCATAGCTACAAATCCCTGGGTACATTGCAATGCTTATAAACGCCCGGTGACGTCAGCGTTTGTTGCTTTAGTTCATTTCCGCACATGCAGTCACCACGAGTATCTCTTAAACTAAGGAGAATGACAAAATTTAAGCTCCAGAATCGAACTTACAAGCAGTTCCGACTCCTAGAAAAGTTTCATTTGTCCAATTCGGATATATTTGACATTCCAGGTGTCTCTGGGAGGTGTATGTTTGATATGACGGTCGGCGATTGCCAATTGCGTACCAAGAGAGCCGTTTCTTATTGACCGTTTCGTTGGAGTGCTTCAGCCAGTGCTCTACAATATCCGCACTGTCACTGAATACTGTATATAGATCGACTTGAACAAAGTTCAGGGCTACTCTCCTGCGTTGGCCACGTGTTGTTCTGCGGAGCAACAGGAGGTGGCTGCCTGGCTGAAAACGTGAAATTGAAACGTGAAAACGTGAAATTTTATTTTCCATGACGTTTCCTGTTTTTGTTCTCCAATTATATGACCCGTTACTTCAGCATAGATTAATACGAATAAACATTCAACGTTTCGCTTTTAAAAGTTTCTTCCAACGTTCCGTGCATTGCGTGGTGAAGCCACTTGGCGCGTTCTTCAACTTTCAGTTGTGACACCGTGGTTCTACACTGGAGGTAGGAAGGCAAAATAAATTATATGATCACAATGAGAATTTGTTTTTTCAGTTCTGAAGTAAGGAATCGTCACATCACGGCAGGAAAGCGGAGAGGTACGCATGCTCACTCTGTGTAGCCTGGATTTGAATCCCAACCCAGCTCAGAACTGTCCTCCCAGTGTTTCACAGGCCGGGTGATTCATCACTGTGCATGTCGTCTCTTGGATTGATGATAAACTGGGAATCACATCTGCTGGAATCCCTCACCCCTTTCTCTCCCAACCCTGTCCCCTCTCTCCCACCCCTTTCCTTCTTTCTGACCCTGATCCCTCTCTGACTCTCTGACGCCTCCCCTCTCCCCCCCTCTCTCTCCACTCCACCATCTCTCTCTCTTTCCCAACCCTCCTCCTAGTCCCCCACCTTCCCCCCCCCTATTGAGGGGACTGTAGCACGTACAAATCAGATTCGGAGCCAACCAGTGGGGTGCAAATGTTGCTGCATGTACGAGCTGTTGGTTTTGAATGCTCCCGCCACAGGTCTCAAAGTGTGTGTGTTGTTGATTGGAATCTACATATGTGGGTTTCAGAATGTGGAACGAAGGCCTCCCAGAGCAGGCTCGAAGTATCCACCTTTATTTCACTAAGGTGTCACGATTCATGGACCGAGCTGTGAAGTTTTCTGTTGTCAAAGTTTTGTTCTGAGGGCTCTCTTCAGGATCGTAGCTGAGCCCCGGACAGCTTCCAACTGTAGTTCGTTTGTCGTGATATTCCCAGGGATGGTTTTTAGCTCACCTGTAAAGTAGTTCTGGGGAGCTTATGGGATGGCACGTCGTCTGGCAGTCCATCCACAAATACTTGCAACTTTTTCTCAAAATCTATACATACGATTTCAATGGAATTTGACCACAACCTTCATCACCCATGATGCCATAAAAAAAAGGAGTCTGAAGGGGTCTACAGGGGGAGTTTGTGGGGGTTGGGGGGTGGGGGAGGAGGTTGCCAAGATCGAGTGCTTTACTGCCGCGATGAGCTAAATATTTTGGGTTTGATTCAGGACCCTACTACCAACTGGCTTGGCATTCACAAGATAATCGTCTCAAATGGATCCTGGTCTGGATACGAGAACAATGGTAAATTGTAACATCTGAAGTGTAGTTGTATTCTGAATTGTAACATCATTGAGTGTATTTGTATTGTGAATTGTAACATCATTGAGTGTTGTTGTATGGTGAATTGTAACATTTGGAGAGTAGTTGTATGGTGAATTGTAACATCATTGAGTGTAGTTGTACGGTGAATTGTAACATCATTTGAGTGTAGTTGTATTGTGAATTGTAACATCATTGAGTGTAGTTGTATGGTGAATTGTAACATCATTGAGTGTAGTTGTATAGTTGTATGGTGAATTGTAACATCATTGAGCGTAGTTATATGGTGAATTGTAACATTTGGGGAGTAGTTGTATGGTGAATGGTAACATCATTGAGTGTAGTTGTATGGTGAATTGTAACATTTGGAGAGTTGTTGTATGGTGAATTGTAACATCATTGAGTGTAGTTGTACGGTGAATTGTAACATTTGGAGAGTAGTTGTATGGTGAATTGTAACATCATTGAGTGTAGTTGTATAGTTGTATGGTGAATTGTAACATTTGGAGAGTAGTTGTATGGTGAATTGTAACATCATTGAGTGTAGTTGTATGGTGAATTGTAACATCATTGAGTGTAGTTGTATGGTGAAATGTAACATCATTGAGTGTAGTTGTATAGTTGTATGGTGAATTGTAACATCATTGAGTGTAGTTGTATGGTGAAATGTAACATCATTGAGTGTAGTTGTATAGTTGTATGGTGAATTGTAACATCATTGAGTGTAGTTGTATGGTGAATTGTAACATCATTGAGTGTAGTTTTATTGTTGTATGGTGAATTGTAACATCATTTTGTGGTAACATCATTGAGTGTAGTTGTATGGTGAATTTTTTTTTAATTTTTTTTGTATACCTTGTCGAAGCTCGTATGAGAGCTAACACACAACACACAGCAAGGGGGGCATGAGACAAGAGGGGAGGGAGTGGGAAGGACAAAACAGTGGGTAACAGAGACATTCGGAGATCTGTGGAAGGGAGAGGGATGGGACGGGGAACATGGGGAATAGAAGATATACATTACAGAGACTTTCAGGAAGGAAAGCAGGGAATTTGAAGGAGGTGGGCTTGGGTGGATTATGGGGGGTAGAAAAGATCGAGGATTTGGATGGGGGATGATAAGAGGTGGTGGTGAACAGCTGTTTTGAAGGCCTGGAGGGAAGAATGGGAAAGAATAGAGTGAGGGAGTTTATTCCAAAGGTGGGAAAAAAGAGGAATGAAAGAGTGAAGGTGAGCAGTGATTCGTGATTTTGGTAGTTTTACCAGAAGGGGGTTGTTGACGGACCTTGAGCGCCCTGTGGAATTGTGGTGGGGACAAATCACAGAGAGAGCAGGGGGGCGAGGCTGGAGAGGAGATGGTAGAAGACAGAAAGACCACCGACCAACCTGCTGTGATTGAGTGAGAGGCCCAAAGACTCAGCCTCATTGCGGGAGATGCCAATGATCCGAAATGCCTTGGTTTCTACAGCGTGAAGCCGAGAAAGGTGGGAGGCAGGAGCACCAGCCCATAGGGGAGAGCAGTACTCCATCAGGCTGCTGACAAAAGCTTTGTAAGTGGTCAGGAGCTCAGGTGGGCTGAGGAAGGACCTTGCACGATGGAGGATTCCCAGTCGGCGACTGGCTTCGGAGGCGAGGTTTGAAATGTGGCTCTCCCAGGAAAGGTCATGGCAGATAGTGAGACCCAGAAGTTTGAAAGAAAGGACTTCTTCCAGAGGATTTTTGAGAAAGTGGATGGGAGGTTTCTAAATGGTCCTTTTGGAGAGACATAGTGAGAGTGTGAGATTTGTCCGGATTGAAAGACATGTTCCACGTGTTGGACCAGTTTGTGATTTTATCCACATCAGCAGTGAGCGAAGAAGCTGCTGCTTGCCGGTCTGAGGGATGACAGATGGTACGGCAGAGGGTGGATTGTAACATTTGGAGAGTAGTTGTACAGTGAATTGTAACATCATTGAGTGTAGTTGTATAGTTGTCTGGTGAATTGTAACATCATTGAGTGTAGTTGTATGGTGAATTGTAACATCATTGAGTGTAGTTGTACGGTGAATTGTAACATTTGGAGAGTAGTTGTACGGTGAATTGTAACATCATTGAGTGTAGTTGTATGGTGAATTGTAACATCATTGAGTGTAGTTGTACGGTGAATTGTAACATTTGGAGAGTAGTTGTACGGTGAATTGTAACATCATTGAGTGTAGTTGTATGGTGAATTGTAACATCATTGAGTGTAGTTGTACGGTGAATTGTAACATTTGGAGAGTAGTTGTACGGTGAATTGTAACATCATTGAGTGTAGTTGTATGGTGAATTGTAACATCATTTAGTGTAGTTGTATGGTGAATTGTAACATCATTGAATGTAGTTGTATAGTTGTCTGGTGAATTGCAACATCATTGAGTGTATATGTGCGGTGAATTGTAACATCATTGAGTGTAGTTGTACGGTGAATTGTAACATCATTGAGTGTAGTTGTATAGTTGTACGGTGAATTGTAACATCATTGAGTGTAGTTGTACGGTGAATTTTAACATCATTGAGTGTAGTTGTGTCGTTGTATGGTGAATTGTAACATCATTGAGTGTAGTTGTATAGTTGTATGGTGAATTGTAACATCATTGAGTGTAGTTGTATAGTTGTATGGTGAATTGTAACATCATTGAGTGTAGTTGTGTAGTTGTATGGTGAATTGTAACATCATTGAGTGTAGTTGTGTAGTTGTATGGTGAATTGTAACATCATTGAGTGTAGTTGTATGGTGAATTGTAACATCATTGAGTGTAGTTGTGTAGTTGTACGGTGAATTGTAACATCATTGAGTGTCGTTGACGGTGAATTGTAAGATTTGTTGTGCCGTTGAATGGAGAATGATAAATCGTGGTGTGAAGTCAAATGGTATTGTAAAACCAATCATGTAGTTCGTTGTTTGGTCGATATTGTAAACATTCCGAGGTCGTTGCATGGTCCCTGCATGCGTTGTTCAATTTAAGTTGTTGACTTGTATAAAAGTACACGATCCCTTCCCTAGAGTGACCACCTTTATACAAGAGGTTGAAGAACATTTTCCAGCGAAGCAGAGAGAACGCGTTTACAGTGTACGGTCCGTCGATTGCAGGTGCTTGGGACACCGAGGCTTTATTTAATAACTCACACCCTCTTTGGTGTGCGTCATTATGCCCAGTCCTCTACCTCGATTGACTGCTGCTGTCACATCACGCAGGACCGAGCCTGAGTTCACGTGCACTCCTCGAGCGAGTCAGGCGGTGCCTGATTGCCTGGAGACGTCACGTCCCACCAGGATCCTCACCGCGTGCTCGTGGAGCGAACCCTGGCGCTGCGCTCCCTTCCGCAAAACGCACTCACTTCACTTGACACAGTGCATCGCGTGCTCGAGCACCACTCGACAGATTGAGGTAGGTCTTTTTACAGCTACCGATACCCGTGAATGTTAACGCGACCAAGAACAGTGTACGAGGGTCGACGGGTGTGCGTAGGCTATTTCGGTCCTCGCGGGGTCTGCGGTCGTTCTCATAGTAGGTGTTCGGTTTTTTATTTTTTTTAACATGCCCAGATTTTCTTAAAGTTTAAGTACTCCTTCGTCTGTAACACTCATTGAAGTTCATGGAGTTCGTGGAGAATCTGTCGTGCATGTTACATGTACGTATTTATTGTACGAGATGCAAATGGAGCCTATGCAGGTATCAACACCTGGCCACGAGCTTATCGTGGAGATGTTGATACTTGTAAATGACGTTTTAATGGGCATCATGACATACATATATATATATATATATATATATATATATATATATATATATATATATATATATATATATATATATATATATATATATATATATATATATATCGTACGCTTTGATAATACAATCTCCAATTGCTTCTCGGTACATAATAAGGACATACATCCCACGGGGTGTGCGCTTGAAGACGCACTCCAACACGGAGAATGATTGTTGTTTTATTACCTCTACCAACGAAGGTAGATGGAGGGATGTTTCCACCCCAAACTGTCTATCTGACCGTGAGCAGGATATCTGAAAATGTTATGGACTGATTTGGATGAAACTTGGTGTACAAGTTTGGTGTGTGACATGGACAAACTGATTCGATTTTGGTTAAAGTCTGGATCCTGATCCGACCTATCGGTGGGATATAAAATGTAAACTGTTCAGCCTGGTGGAGGTATGTGCTCTACCGAGTGCTGTTCTTGTGTAATATTTAGAGTGCAAACTCGTGGGACCATGCTCAGTATGAGTACCCCGATAATACCAATCCTTCAGTGTCAGGTTATTTCTGCGTTTCCGTGCATGCTTGGAGACCTACCTGGTGAAGGTTAGCAATACATATATGTATGTATATATATATATATATATATATATATATATATATATATATATATATATATATATATATACACACACACACATCTTCTTCTTTCAGCTGCTCCCGTTAGGGGTCACCACAGCGGATCATCCGTATGATCCGCATCGTGATTTGGCACATGTTTTACGCCGGATGCCCTTCCTGACGCAACCCTGGTCGCCTCTTACGACACAGGGAAATGGTACACCTATTCTAACCGGGGCATACACCCGGCCCAGTACACTGGTACTCACTTCGCCGAGCTCGGAAGGATGACAGGCTGAGTCAACCTCCTGGTGTGTATTAATTCAAGCGGCCAACGGGGCTTGAAGTCAGGATCTTTTGGATCCCAAGCCGCTGCCCTAACCACTGCGCCAACACCAGGCATATATATATATATATATATATATATATATATATATATATATATATATATATATATATATATATATATATATATATATATATATATATATATATATATATATATATATATATATATATATATATATATATATATATACATATATATACATACATACACACTTTAGCTTCCATAAACATCTCGACCATTTATCGTGTGTATCTGTATCTGATCAAGTATAGTTCATGATATAACTTTCTCACGTGAATGAAGAATTTTTTTCATACACACTTCGGGACCTTAATTACAGAACTCCTTACTGTAATGCAGGGAGTTGAGTGGTCGTGAAACCTGCCTTGAGCGACTAGTGGGTTCCACGATTCTTCACTTTCATCGTCGTATTGCAGAAGGTTTCTGAGTTTGTTGTTATTGCGGGGCTGCTTTTCCATCAATGGTGAACCAATAATAATCATGCATGAACGATTCACGGTTAAGGGAGTCGGCATTCTGCCGAGGCTTGGTCTTGCTTTGGTCACGTCTTGGTGAGTTAAGACCTCCCTTGTGTGTGTGCTCGCATATACGACATCAGGTGCATGCTACGCAAGGATGTAGCACGTCCCGCGAGCTCCAGCACCATGGCACTGCGCTCAGAAGACCCCAAGAGAGACTCGTCCTGCGATGGGTTCAAACCCAAGGACCTGCCCGAGCCTAGCTGTTCCAAAGGCGTGTTCTACCTGCGCGCTCACCTCGTGTCTGGGTGCGGGTACGAAGCGAGCTCCGCAGTTCAGCACAGACAGGTAACCATCAACGTGGGGGGATTGCGCTTTGCCTTGCCTTGGGAGGCGCTGGCAGATGTTCCTATTTCACGGCTCGGGAGGCTGCGCCTCTGTAGCAGTCATGACGACGTCCTGGCGCTCTGTGACGACTATGACATAGCTTGTAATGAGTTCTTCTTCGATCGCAGTCCTTGTGCTTTTCGAGCTGTCCTTGCATTCCTGCGTGCCGGAAAGCTGCATCTACAGCCCGACTCCTGTTCGCTCTCATTCCGCGACGAGCTACACTACTGGGGAGTATGCGAAGAATACTTGGAACCTTGTTGCTTGCGAGCGCTACAGCAGCGTGCCGATGAGGACGCGGCGGCCGAAGCACAGGATACTTACCAGGACACTTCCGCTGCTGCTGTGGAAGGAGCCACGTCTGGCTTCATCCGAGCCCTGCGAGACATCGTGGAGAGGCCACAGTCCGGGCTCGCTGGAAAAGTTTTCGCCTGCCTTTCAGTCACCTTTGTAGTGATTACAGTGGTGAGCCTGTGCGTGGGAACGATGCCAGACATGCGGGAGGAGGAGAGGAAGGTTAGTAGGCATAAAGGCACGATACCTTTCAACAACATAGTTCACACAATCACAGGCAAAGTGCATGCCTATGTTTCGATGTGTGTCACGGCAAGGCACAATCTGTCCGCAGAAACGTAGCATCAATATTGTTAATGGCAGTAATATGTGTTTTCAATTTCAAAACTCATTGGACAAACAGGTGAAGACGTTAAACAGATGCCCATTTTTGTTTTGTTTTGTGTATATGAAAATGCTTGAACTTTTTAGTCAAAATGTGTCATCTTTGTCTGAACATGGCACACAAAGTGAGCATTAGTTTAATACAGCGCTTTCACTAACCGACTTAACCAATAGAATAAGCTTTAGGAGCAATGATGATGTCATTGTGTTTTTTTTTTCACGTGACCGAGCTGCCAAGACTTTTAACAAAAAATAAAGTCAGTGGCCCATTATTGTTACCCTAGCTGAAGGAGTGTGTATTGTGTTTGCGTCTGTCTGTCTGTCTGCACAGAACTTTCGTGTTTTTCTTGCGTGACTACTCATGTCGAATGTTTTAATAATTATTATGACATCATAGGTCACGTAGCGTGGCAGCCATGTAGGGAAAAACAAAAAAAAACTTTGGACCTCTGTATCTCTGAAACCACACGAAGGAAATTTTTTTTTGAAACTCTGCACAGGGCAAGTACTCCTCATGGGTAATGAGTGTGATTTTATGATGACATCATAGGTGCCCTCAATATGACATAATCGCATATGTAGAACGCTACATCTGATCAGTATGAAAATTCTTGAGGGTCATCTTGGGATAAAATGGCCCACACAAAAAAAATTGATGAAATCATCAGTCACGTGATTCGACTACCATATTGTTAAAAAAAACCTTCAAAAATCTTCTCTGAAGTGGCTGAACAAATTGAGGCAAAACTGTACACGGATGACCGCCTATCCACGAGGAACAAAAGGTTCACACATATGATGACATTGGTCACATGGTTTGGCAGCCATGTTGGATTTACCCTAAAACTCATAAAGATCTTCTTCTCCAGAACGAATGGACAGATCGAGCGGAAACTTCACACAAATGTTCCTCAAGCCATGGGTGCACAAGTTGGTTTAGGAATAATTGATAGGTCACATGGTTTAGCAGCCATATTGGATTGAAGAAAATATTAAATAATGTTTTCTCTGGAACTGCTTAATCGATCGAAGTGAAACTTCACAATTATGATCCGGTAGTGATGGAGAATCTTTGTTTTAAATTTCAACTTGATTGGATGCATGGCCTGGCTGCCAGGATTAATTTTTGATATGCTTTATTTACTTACTTATTTATTTTGAATAAGGCTCACTTGGCTGTGCTTGGATGGGTTTGAGGGTAGAGGAGTAGCAGCTGAAATGCGAATCCTATCCAGTTTCCTCCTGATGACTTCATCTTTGCTTTTTGCTTGTTCAGGTTCCTTCTGATTACTCCAATGCAGGACTGTACCGATTTGGTCTTCCATTTGATTTGAATTGAATTTATTTTAATCCCATTCTAAATTCAATTGAATAATGAATAATAATTTTAAAAAATATAATGGGTCAGGGTCATGTGTCCAATCGAAGCGGGGTTACATCAAAGCGGGACGTCTTGGTACCCGGTCATCACTGCCAGCAGTTATAAAGTGGCAGTTCTAATTATGTCTCTTATTAATTATGCAGCCCACAAGGACACAAATTCCACACAAAACAAGTCCTGGTGAGGGTGTGCAATCTCTTATTGCTCTTTTTCTTGTTTGTCGTGTTATTTAACTTCCTCATCCATCAAACTCGTTTCACAAAAACGTTGGTACTGCATTACGTGCATGAAGTTATTGGATGCACAAGTGCATTTAAAAAGGATCCGGGCCTTTCTTTACTTTGGATGACATCCCATGGCATGAAAATAAAAATATGGTTACGAGCATTGAGTAAGGAACTGCATGGGAACCGTGTTTATTTGTAGGAAGGCTGGCTATGTTTGGACTTTTGACTCGTGCTAACATTTTCCGTCACATATTTTCCTTTGCTGTAAAATCCATAGACCTTAGGGGTATTTATTTTCCTCTTCACCACACTGAACTGACTGTTGCTAGATATAGTTCTGCACTACTATAGAAACTTGATCAAAGAAAAGAAAATTCAAGTATCCAATACTCGATCATCACAGGAATTGGCTTGTTTGGGTTTCCCACTTTGAAGATGTAACTCTTGTTGATGGGGCCCAAGTTCAATTCCAATACATTGTGTTGATTTGTCCATTGTCTACTCATGTTCCAATTCCAGAAGTACAGTTATATCTCTTGTCTTTGTCATACATGTAATATGTGTACACTGTCCAGGTTGTTCTCAGCTCAGATGTTCATGACCCACGGACGCAGTTGTAGGTGCTACGATGTCCCCACGTGTGATAGGGAGGCAACAACAATACAGAGTGTTTTCGAAGTCTTTGTGCAACTTTAAACTGAAGTAACTTTGCATGTACACATGATAGAAGCACACTGTAAAATGCCATATGAAAGCATAATTCACAAGCTTTTTTTTTGTGTGGGTTGCACCCTGAAGTGGTTGCGACACTATTGTATTGGGTGTCCATGCATCTGCGAGTGCATGCGTGTGTGTCCGTCCACGTCTAAATATTACAAGGAATTACAGGGAATTATAAAGAAATTTTGCACAGGAGGAGGCCATTTGGCCCATCATGCCTGCGCCACACCAATACCAGATTTAATAAATCTATCAATACCCCTTCCCTTCATGTCCAGCCTTTTGGCTGCTACACTGGTACTCATTTTGCTGACCTCAGAAGGATGACAGGCTGAGTCAACCCCCTGGTGTTAATTCAGCAGCCATTGGGGCTTGAACTCAGGACCCTAGGATCCCAAGCCGCCAAGCCAACATCGCAAATATTTTTGCTTCAATTTTTTTTTCTCTGCAACCGCTTGTCTGATCGAAGGAATTTCCATGAAGGATCGAAGACTTTAAACATAGGAGGAACTCCCCATGGGTAATATTTTATTGACAACTCTGATGTCATAGGCCATATAGTATGGCAGCCATATTGGATTAAAGGAAAAAAATGGACATCTCCAAAACCGCTCAACGAAAAAAATTGAAACTCGACAGATCTCATCAACTGCCCATGGGGTTTATAGGGTAATAACAATACCATTTGTCAAGTGGTATTCCAGCCATAATTTGTTTAATTGAAATCCTTATCCGAAAATTTTGAAACTTCATATATCTGATATACTACCTGATGTGAGTGAAGAATTAAATTGATGATGTCATTGGTTACATGGTCTGGTGGCCATATTGGATTGAAAATATAAACATAAAAACCTGTTTCCAGAACTGCTTAACACATTGATGTGAAACTTCCTACATATGATCGACGAGCCATGGCGAATATTGTTTGAATTTTTTTTTTCTTTCATATTCACCTTCATTGATGCAATTAAGCCTTTAAGTGCACAAAAGTGGTCATTAAATACCTTAATAATCAATAAAGCTACAGATAATAGCAACATATGTGATGTAATAGGGTGTGTGAATGACACGGGTATATGGGCCGTAATAGGAGTGTGTTCAGTTAACGATGGTATTTTCGTTTAGAATGAGCACCCGAAGCAAGACTATGTGCTCTACCGAGTGCCATTCTAGGTGTTAATGTCAATGTTGTTAATGTTGTATTATTATTAAATCCACACATCCCCTGGTTTTCTTTTTCGTTACAAGAGCGAGACTCGTGGAAGAGTAATGCAGAACTAACAGTCCGTCGGGCAAACATCAAGAGAATGAATGAACTGCAGAAGAGGAGAGAAAGAAAGAGAGAAAGAGAGTAAGAGAGAAAGAGAGAAAGAGAGAAAGAGAGAGAGATAGATAGATAGATATATATGCATGCATGCAGCTTCTGTCTGCCGAGTAGGATACGGGGTTAGTATATGACACAATGTGGAGTTATCTGTGAAAATGGAAGAGAGGTTTTTCCAGTGTTGAATAGGTCACTTGTATAGATGAGGAAAGAAAACTGGGTGCAAAACTCTGCCTTATGGAATTCCAGCCTCCATTGGGAGAAGAGAGGAGAGGGTTCCATTGATGATCACACATTGACTGTGTGAGTGGAGGAAGTCAGAAATCTAGGAATAAAAGGTGGGCTTGTGTGCCCACAAGCAGAGAGCTTGGCAAGCAAAGCAGGATGCTAGACTGTCAAATGCCCGAGATACGTCCATGGAGATGGCCTTGAGCTATTATTTTAGAATGAGAGCTTTCAACTATTGCAAAGAGAGGAGCAGAGCATATCAAGAATTGAGCGACAGGGACGGGATGTAAAGTGATGATCAGAGATCAGTTTGTTTGAAAAAAAGAAAGATTTGACATCAGAAGCAGTGATTAATTCCACGACCTTGCTTGTTTTTGGAAGCAGTCTCACTGACCTTTCGTTGGTAGGGTCTGTTTTTGCACCTTTCTTGTGGACAGGAGTGATGTTTGCTGACTTCCATGAAGAGGAGAGGTGGCCAGAGGAGGACAGGCTGAATAGGGCAGATAGAGGGGAAGCAAGAACAGCAGAGCAGTATTTCATAATATGGGCACTGATGCCATCTGGTCTCATCACCCCAGTACAGAAGTGTGAGGCCGGACAGAGGTGAGGGACAGGATGGAAGGGGGACAAAGCGCCATCATGACTTGGATGGAGGACACTGGTTGGAGAGTTTTCTGGATTGCCTCAAAATCAACACACACTTGTTGTGATCCTCGTGGAATGAATGAAGGTTATCCTCAGTCGGGTTAGCTTTTCATGCTGAGAAAGTAAGCTACTTGACTGTAACCATCTCCCCACAGGATTCAGTGTACCTGGGTCTCAGTGATGGAAAGGAAGAGAAAGTAGCCTTTCGTGAAAGTATTCCAAAGTAGACTCGATATGAGGTGCTGTGGAGGTCGTAGTCCAATCCTTTTGTGAGAGTAGATTGAAGTCCCTGCCAATTGGCCTGTGTAAAGAACCATAAAAAGTGATGGTGAGGGATTGGGGTTCAGAGAAGTTGCCGGTCGGAGCGGTCAGTGCAATGTTGAAGTTGGTGTTTGAGAACAGAGCGAGGAAACTAAAGGCCCAGTCACACCTTGACGTTTGAGCCAGCTTATGCCGATTTTTGGAAAATTTGTTTAAAACGCTGGTAACACGTCGAATACGTTATGGGTAAGTTTTGATAACATTGAGAGCACGCTGAAAAACACTGCCATACGTCGTTGTACGCTGGCTTTAAACGTTGTACTTTTCGGTTGTCCTCAAATTTTCCATGCTTGAAATTTTAAGACTTATGCCAGCGTATGACTTATACGTTCCGCATAACGCTGGCCATTAGTTGTAGGCATGTCACGTGATCGTTGACACACGTCGACACACGTTACTTGTAAGTTACTCACAAGTCGAAACACGTCGAGGTAATGTTTAGCGTACCCGAAAATTATTTATAACCTATGAGTTACGTGTTGTACTCACGTTACGCGATCGGTGACACACATCGACACACGTTACTTGTAAGGTGCTCATAAGTCGAAACACATCAAGGTGATGGTTAGCGTCGGTGTTCCAGACTCCCTGGTTTTTTTTTCTTCTTTCCTTCGGTATGATGGTGATTTTGACACTTCGATTTCTAGTGCGGTTATAATATAATATAATTAATAGACTGCCGCTAAACGATTTAAATCATAACTGCACTGTACACTGAACACCGTCATACCAAAGAAAAAAAAAAACCCGGGAGTCTGGAACACTGACGCTAACCATTACCTTGACGTGTTTGGACTTATGAGCACCTTACAAGTAATGTGTGTCGATGTGTGTCAATGATCGCATATCGTGCGTACAACTTATTCCCATCGCATGCAGAGCGTGTGTCATACGGCAAGTACGTCGTAAAATTTTCAACATATTTAAAATTACAAGACGTACTCCACTTAATACGACGTATGATAGCGTACTTTAGCGTTCTATTCACGCATACCAAACTTACCCATACCGTATTCGACGTGCGCCAGCGTTTTAGACGCATTTTTCAGAGGTCGGCATACGCTGGCAAGATCGCCAAGGTGTGACTGCGATGTTGACACTTCCATTTCTGCGGCGGTTATGATTTGAATCGTTGTGCAGCAGCCTTTTCATAACCTACACCACGTCATCGTCGGCGATGCGTGCAGCGCGCTATGCCTAAGTTAGACTATCGTTGGGCATAGGTTGTGAACGCCGACAACAGGTTCAGCATTCGTTGGTATAAGTTATCTATAACACAACGAAACGTTCTGTGTCCGTTACTAATACGTTAAGCATAAGACTAAGTCGTTATGAATACGTCCGAATCTTTAAAAAAATATATCAAAAGTTCAACGTAAGCCAGCGTTTTACATGCATTTTAATACGTTGCCATTGCTGGCTAAAACGTCAAGGTGTGACTGGGCCTTAAGCTGGGATGAGAAAGCATTTGGGGCTACATGAGTATGACATAACAAGAAGCAGGTTTAGCTCAATTATCTGCGATGGAAAGGCAGACAGGATAGTCGAGAGATATGCACACTTGCCTTTGAGCCATCTAGCCTATGTATAAATCAATACCCACCTATAAATTGTCACCTTAGTATTTTGCATGCAGGGCGATGCATCAATATGTGCGCTGTCCGTCAAAGGACGTAAAGCCAGAAGACCTGTCTGCCAGCACTGTTCATTGGTTGTCTTTCATGAAGAGTGTAGTTGGCAGTTGGCACCTTTGCCAAATTTAAACTTCCTGCTATGACTGACTGCTGGGAAGGCAGTGACAAACTTCCCAGTACAACTTTTGCCCAGTAATGATTCTGGCAGCACCGATGCTCTGTCAAGACTATGGTACATTTGATTGATTGATCTGGGATGGCACTAGGTGAGATTTGAGCTGTGGTGTTCCGCCACTGGTAAGCCACTGCAGCAGCACAGCTCATACCATGCCCAGTCACAACTGCTGTTGACTTCAAACCCTGAGGTGGGACTGTTGTTTGCACTTGTTGGTACACACATATATACATATGGAACAATGTTAAGCACACCTATAACTAGAGGGGGAGCACTCGGTAGAGTGCAAAACCTCCGCCGCCAATACTGCTGGGTCACTCAAGTGAACCTTATATCTTATTCATTAAATATGACGTCAACAGTGCTCACAGAGTTATAGTTCTTTTCTCCAACATTTTTTTTTTGGGGGGGGGGGGGGTTGGAAATCACTTAAACATGTAGAAATGCAAAAAAAAAATTCAAATATTTTTTCAAAATGGCCGCCATAACGGCCATATTAGATTTTGGACCAAGTCCAAAATCTAATGGCATGGTCCTTGGACCATACCTAATCCCCCCACCAAGTTTTGTCGAAATCCATCGAGGAGTTTTTCCGCAATACTGTTCACAAACAAACAAACAAACAAACAAACAAACAAACAAACAGAAAGGGGTGAAAACAGTAACCTCCGATCTTCGATGGCGGAGGTTAATAATACTGTTTGGGAAAAAATGGTATTGAATCAAATTCTAAAATTTATTTCAAACATAAGTGAACGAACCCTCCATTTATCACAAGACCAAATAAATTTTAATACCCAGCACATTCAGTCCTATAAGGGTATTGACTTCAAAAACACTTTCACCTGGTCAAGGTTTGGAGAAGTTTATGATATTGTTGCATAATTCTATTGGTGGACTGTTCCTATGGTCTATATAAGACTGAGTGAAGCCCAAAGATGGCAAATTATTTGGATGAATAATGCTTGGGTATCTGAAAGTGAAATTGAATGTCAACTTGGCTTCCCAAAGACTTATCAGCAGATTGATGCCAAACATCAACAAGTAAACAAACCAACAATGTTAAAGATGGGCTTCACTCCAGCTGATGCAGGGTGATCTCTGACAGAGAAAACGTAGCTCTGATCAGGCTTGTCAGACTTATTCCATTTTTCACAAGCACAGTATTATCGCATGGATGGAATCTCCCTCAGTCGAATATTCTTGAGACCTGTCCAGGAATAGTTTTATGCTACAGGTTACAATGTGAGCAGGCCAATAAGATTCCCTCTTTTCACCCCAGATCACAAATAAGCCTGTTTGGCATGGTGCCAGGCTTATCAACCCTGGAATCTTGCTTGCATCCTGGAGGAATATCCATTGGTCTGATGAGAGCCAATTTCTCCTGCATGCGACCCATGATAGAACTCGGGTTTGGTAGCACTCTAACTGAGTCTACACACACAAGAACAATGCAGAGTCCATCCCTTTTGGTGGTGGATCCATTGTGATATGGGTTTGCCTGGTACTATTATAAACTTGACCTTTATCACTGGACTGTCGGATCCCCAACATTCACGGGGGATACGTTCTTGAGAAATGCTGCAAGTGTCGAACCCACAAATGTTGGGCCATTGTTTCAATGGGAAAAGGTGAGATAGGTTCCAGGCGGTTCATGATTCACAAGGGAAAATAACCATGAATACACCCACGAAAACACGCACACGCACGAGTACGTGAAGCACAGGGCCGCAAATGTAGAAGCAGGTCACATTTTATGAACCACGAATATGTGGGGTCCACGGTTAGTGGAACTGTGAATGTTGGGGTCCAACAGTACAGGGTAACCTGACATGCGAAACTACTATATAGCCCAGTCATTTTATGATAAAAAGGGAATCAACCCACCACAAATAAAGTCAGGTCAGGTTCGATCTGTGACCGGCTACAGGTACCATGTAAACCTGTACTAACCTGTTCCATGGTCGGGTTGTCGGCGACTAAACCGTCTCCCCCACCAGGTTTTCTGGTGAGGAGGGTGTTTGGATATGGACACCCAGCAGGATTAAAAACAAAACCTGTCAAAGGGCGGAGGAGCTCCTTGTGAGCCAACGGCCATCCATATCTAGTGCCCAACTGTGTCTTGGATGTCCTCCTGCAGTTGGGTTACTTCTTATTAGGAGGTTGGTGGCAGGATTTGCACTCCGGCCACCATAAAACGCTTCATTCCGCAAAAAAAAATCTGAAAACCCACTCTGTGGGAGTACCTCCTGCGCAGCTTCCCTTCGCAGGGCAGCTCACCGGATGACTGGATTGGGGCAAAGCCTTCGGGACCCCCAATATTTGATGATAGGAGGGAAACCACGGGGTAACATCCCTGGGTCAGATTGCGGGAGAGTGTGTCGGAGTGGTGCTGAGGTGTCGTCCACCAGACGGCGGTCTCCTTGGGTTAACCTGAGGCAGTCCCTTTGGGTGGGTGCCTGGAATATCCTATCCCTAAGAGAGGATGATCACCTGTCTCTGTTATCATCTGAGCTCAAACGTTTGGACATCGGAATGCAGCTCTCTCTGAGGTTCGGAGACCGGATTGCGGCGAGATAATGGTGGGTGGTTACACCTACTATTGGTCTGGTCGCTCTGATGGTTACCATACCCAAGGAGTTGCTGTAGCTGTGTCCAATAAGCTGACCCCAATGATAATTGAGGTAACACCGGTCAACGAGCGTATCATGAGATTAAGGATTCGTCACTCCTTAGGTGTCATTTCCCTGGTCTCTGTTTATGCTCCGACTGAGGCGAGTGATCTCACCGTGAAGGATGCATTCTATGCCACGCTCGAGTATGTGGTTGATCAGTGCCTCAGACGAGATACACTTCTAGTCTTGGGGGATTTCAATGCATCGACTGGAACTGATAGGGATGGTTATGAGGTGTGTGTTGGTCCCCATGGGTCAGGAACTATGAACCAGAATAGCACTAAGTTCCATGACTTTGCAAGAAGTCATGGACTTAGGGTGGCTGGTTCATGGTTTCAGCGCCCGCAAGCTCATCGCTGGACTTGGTATTACAACGCTGGCGGTGTGGCAAAGGAGATTGACCATGTCCTCATTGACGGTCGTTGGAGGATGATCCAGAACTGCAGGGTCTACCGGAGTGCTCAGTTCCTCAATACTGACCACAGGCTTGTTGTAGCAACTCTAAAGCTGCACCTTAAATCCTGGAGAATGGTACCATCCCAGCCTAGGCTGGATGTTGCCAAGCTCAGGGATGACAGAGTAGCTGAGGAGTTTGCGAACAGGCTGAGTGGACACTTGGGGTGTATGGGTGCTTTGGGGGGTCCTGAAGAGTCGTGGAGCGCCTTCAAGACCACCGTCCTTGATGTTGCCGGTGGATGCCTTGGAGTTCACCGCAGGGCAAAGAAGAATTTTCTCTCAAGGGACACTGGATACCATTGACCAGAGTCGCAGGGCCAGGCTGAATGGCAGAGCTGAGCTGTTCAGGGAGCTGAGGCGTAAAACTGTACGTGCACTGAGGGTGGACAAGGAGGCCTATGTGCGAGGAATCTGTGAGGGGTAGAGCATCACCTGTGGACAGGTGATTCTCGTCCCGCTTACAGGGGAATTCGCGCATTACGTTCATCCAAGCCCATCCCTCGGAGCACTGCAGTTCGAGCAGAGAGTGGTAGGCTCTTGACTGAGGAGTCTGAAGTGAAGGCCCGCTGGGCCGGTTACTTTGAGCAGTTGTACCAGGCTGATCCCCCAGCTCTCGAGTTGGACGTCAAGGGTGTTACAATCCCTGTTGCTGACCCTCAAATCAACTGTAGTCCACCTTCGCTTGTGGAAACACGGGTTGCGGTGAACCAGTTGAAACGGGCAAAGCTCCAGGGATCTGTGGCATCCATGCTGAACTTCTCAAGGCTGGTGGAAATGCTGCACTCGTGTCGTTGCATGCAGTTTTGTGCTCTGCCTGGAACACAGGCATCATCCCAACTGACTGGAAGAGGGGCCTTGTTGTCCCGCTCTGGAAAGGGAAGGGTGATCGCCAAGACTGCAACAACTACCGAGGGGTGACGCTGCTCTCAGTGCCGGGCAAGGTCTTTGCTCGGATAATTCTTGATAGAGTTCGCCACCATCTGCTTGAGCACCAGCGTCCAGAGCAGTCAGGCTTTACACCAAAGAGGTCAACGATTGACCGTATCCTTGCACTTCGTGTCCTCACCGAACGCAGGCGAGAGTTTTGGCAGGGGCTGCTTGCAGCCTATGTTGATCTCTGTAAAGCGTTCGATTCAGTGAATCGGGATGTCCTCTGGAGGATTCTTGGTCTTCGTGGGGTGCCAACAAAACTGATTGATATGATGTCTGAACTCCACTCTGGTACTGAGAGTGCTGTGAAGTGTGGTGGTACCATCTCTGACTTATTTCCAGTTGTTACTGGAGTTCGTCAGGGATGTGTACTTGCCCCCACACTTTTCAGCACTTGTATGGACTGGATTTTAGGGAGGATGTCGGAGAGATAAAGTTGCGGTGCATCGTTTGGCAATGTCAAGATCTCAGACCTTGATTTTGCAGATGATGCAGTCATCTTTGCGGAGACTTTAGAGATCCTCTTGGGGGCCCTCGAAGTGCTGAATGAGGAGTCGGAGCCGTTGGGATTACGGATTTCTTGGGTCAAAGCTAAGATCCAGGCTTTCGGTGACATCTTGGATGCTGCTGTCCTGTCTGTGTCTGTTTGTGGTGAGGATGTTGAGGTCGTGGATAGATTCACTTACCTTGGCAGTGATATTCATGTCTCCGCAGGTTGTGAGCCGGAGGTCAATAGACGTCTGGGTCGGGCCTGGGGAGTCATGGATTCACTGGATCACGGGGTGTGGCGCTGCCGGTACCTGTGCGGGAGGACGAAAGTCCGAGTCTTCAGGTCCTTGGTACTTCCAGTCTTGCTCTATGGGTGCGAGACTTGGACTCTGACCACGGATCTGAGATGGAGACTTAATTCCTTTGGTACCAGGTCTCTTCGGAGAATCCTTGGCTATCGCTGGTCAGATTTTGTGTCCAACGAGCGGTTGCTGAGAGAGACTCGGATGAGATTTGTTACCTGCATAGTCCGTGAGCGTCAGCTGCGGCTGTATGGACATGTGGCTCGTTTTCCTGACGCTGATCCTGCTCACCAGATTCTCTCAGCGAGGGAGTCTCATGAGTGGAGGAGGCCAGTGGGTCGACCACGTGCCTCATGGTTGCAGCAGGTTGACCATCATCTCAAGGAGATGGGGATGGGCCTGGCATCTGCCTGGGGGATGGCCAGACTGAGGCCCCTGGATTACCGGCGGAAAGTGGACGCAGCGACGCGCTGTTTTGGCACATGCTCCCATACCTGACCGGACC
>NC_140967.1:53783516-53806016 GCF_056783735.1 Eptatretus burgeri
TGTAGGTTATAAGAAGTTTGGAAGTGATACGTTATCACATGCAAGGTGATACGTTCGTGTGTGGACCGTCATGTAAAGCCAGAGGATCTGCCAGTCAGCACTGCTCATTGGTGGTCTACTACTGCTTCTTTATTGGTGCCAATGATTTTCAACTTCTTGTGGGAATGTTTTTGGCCCAAGTCTTTCACGAACTGGCCGGCCATGCCTGATGTTTGATTCAAGGTGATAAGAATTCTGAATAGTGTACCAACTCTTTCTACTACTACTACTACTACTCACCTGTCTTGAACAGCCTTTGGGCTTCCCAGCTGGATCGTCTATGTGACTCTGCATGTTGCCAACACTCACTGGACTTTTCCACCATGCTGAAGCGATGAAGGATGACCTGAAGGCTCATCCTTCGTCGCAACAGTCAAGCAAGCAGCATTGGCTGAATGTCATTTCTCTCTATATCTGCTATCTTTGGCTCTGGCTTATTGTGTCCTCATGCTTTCAACTCTCCCATCAAACCAACTTATCTCTTCTTTTTTTTATTTTTTTGTTTAAACCTTTCCATCCTCATTTCATTTTTTTTTAAATACTATATCGAGGCCCGTAATTGGTTCCTTCCCCCTTGTTCCTTAGCTTCCCCTGCTGGCCCGTTGCATTATAAATGGTGATTATCATCTTGTTGATTTTTCTGTGGAATTTGTTTTTTTGTTCCTTTTTGCCGATAATAAACTGTTTATTTATAATCAGGTTTGTGTTATCCGTTTACTTTTGTGATACCATTAGGCTCTAATTTAAACCATTTGGGAAATTAAGAGAATGGGTATCTGCTCAACCAGATCTGCCATCTGAGCCTGCAATATGAACAGCTCCATGCTTAGGGCATCGCAAGCTGTTGCCGGAGGTGAGTGACAATATTTCCCTCTCGAATGGTCATTGGAGCGTGGATGAAATCTCCTTGCCTTGATTATAAAATAATCATAAATTGGACATTGTTTTGAGGTTGTAGGCGGTCGTAGTTCGTATCGATACAAATGAAGACCCTTTTGAAAACAGATTCAGGGATTTTTTTAATTGTATGTTCTGTTTTCAGTGAGAAAAATGACATTATAAATGATCATCATCATTCCAAATACAACTGCTGCATATGGTTTATGCAACTTGCATGACATTTAGTTTTCTTGCTTCATGAAAATGCAATGCTTTGTGCCTTTTTGTGTAATATATGACATTATGAGCCAGAAATATTTTGATTTCTATGCAAACTTTGCAGGGCACATGTTCTCAGAAGTGCTATGACATCTTTGTGGTGGAGACAGTGTGTGTCGCTTGGTTCTCACTGGAGCTTACACTGCGCTTCATTCAAGCTCCGGACAAGTGCCAGTTTGCTCGTAGTCCCTTAAACATGATTGACGTCATTGCCATCTTGCCTTACTATGTCTCACTGATCATCGATGCTTTCTCCACTTCAGATAGAAACTTCTATCTCGAGAAGGTGGGGCTTGTATTGCGGGTGTTGCGCGCACTGCGCATGATGTATGTAATGCGCCTGGCACGGCACTCGCTTGGCCTGCAGACGTTGGGCCTCACCATGCGCCGCTGTACCCACGAGTTTGGTCTGCTTCTTCTTTTCCTGTGCGTAGCACTCTCACTCTTTGCACCACTTGCTTTCCTCATTGAGAAGGAAGTTGGAAACCACGCCAATTTCACCAGCATCCCAGCAAGCTACTGGTGGGCTGTGATTTCTATGACTACTGTGGGGTATGGAGACATGGTGCCACATAGCTTTCCAGGGCAGCTTGTTGCATTGTGTGGCATTTTGAGTGGCATTTTGCTCATGGCCTTTCCTGTCACTTCCATCTTCCACTCCTTTTCACATTCCTATGTGGACCTAAAAGAGCAGTATCAAAGGCTACGACGACGTGAGATCAGAGAAGCTGCTTTGTCACCAGACTTTGGACCTGATTTACAAACTGGCACTGGCATGCGATCGAGAACACATCCAGATTTAACACTCTAAGAAGAGATTTATTGATGTACTCCTTGTTCGTGATTTGTAAGTATATTGTTGCAAATTTACATGTTTCTTGAGAGGCGAAAGATTATAAATGTTAAATGAATCCTTTGTAACCTCAAAAGTGGACATTCACAAGTTGGCCGTTTCATTATCTGCTCATTTCCCAGTCTTGTGCATCATGCTATATATAATTTGAGAAGTATCTGTGTGTTTGTTTGTATTTGACTTCTATGCACCCATGAACTGCTGGATGGATTGAGTTGATTACTGGAAGGAGAAGGGGGGTTGGGATGGAGGTGGGGGTTATGTTAGAGTAAAAACAACAACAACAACAACAACAACAAAAAGATATAGTCATGGGGGTTCAGGGTAGGGGTAGCACCAAAATTCTCTCTTTATAAATGTATAGCTCGAAATCTCAAAAATTTAGGTACGGATTTGGGCAATTTGATGGACAAGTTGAGGTTGAGGGTGTGACAATGATGAATTGATTTGATTTTGGTTAAGGTCCAGATGAAAATCTGGCCTATCAGTGGGATACAAAAAGGTAAACTGTTCAGCTTGGCGGAGGTATGCACTCTACCAAGTGCCGTTCAAGTTTCATTCATTTGATAAGGTTTAGCATTATCAAATCTTCCTTAGGAGTAAAAGAAAAAAAACGATTCCTCCAACAAGTAATGTCTCAGTGGATAATAAACCCCACCTACACAAAATCCTTTCTAATCAGAAAAGTATTAATTTGGCAATAGTTTCACAATGCAAAAAAAAAACCATCAGATGATCAGCTATCAATATCCAACGGTATGCAGCATTTGGAAGAAGAAGACAAAGAGCCAATAATTTCATGTCTTCAGATGCATAGCTCTGCCGAAGTAGTTTTTCCTTGGCCGAGGGTCACAATCTTGGATCGGTCACCACTCTGATGCAGGATACTCAAATGGCTCATTCTTCCCAGTAAGCTGGTACTTATGTTGCCAGTCTCGGAAAGATGAGAGGCTAGGTCAACCCACCTGGTTTTATTTAACAGCACGAGAAGGGGCTCTAACTCAGGACCGTCTTAAACCAGCCACCTTGACCATTATGCCAACACCATGCTCTTCACCCAATGAAGACTTCTTTTAACTTTTAGAGACTTCATTTTTCGAGACTTCACCTAATTCATAATTAATGATTCAACTCAGATTGAAAAAAAAAATAGTTACTAAGTTGTTTCCGTAATACCCACGTGTTTCGGGTAATAAAGCCCACCTCCAACATGCACAGAATCGTGAGCTGTAAGTTATGTACATTGTAAAACATGTAAACATTGCAGAAAATGCACTGAAGCATGTCTGGCTGCTAGTCTCGGGATTTACGAGGCAATACTAGGCCGTGGACAAACAAACGGGTTATCATCATTGGATGATGCTAGCCCAGCAGTCTTTACACACCCAGACATTTCATTCAACACATTGCCACTGGTCTTCTGTGTGTCTTCTTAACACACGTGTCCATAAGGATGGGGTGGGGCTTATTATCCACATCCTACCTATTTATGTACTTTTTGGCTTATCGTGTCACAATGATGAACTCACATGGGAATTACATTGTAATAAGAACTTCATGAGAATCGCTTTGAAGTACAAGCTTGAGTGTTACTTCTTTTCAAGAAATATAATATATAATATTGTATACAATAACATGGATAAATTGGCTGGAAGGTTTGCCTAGAGGTCCACAAACTCACATCTAAGCTGTTTTGCCCGAGTTGGAATCTCGGCCCAGCTATCAACTGTCATCGTGGTGTTTCACAGGTCGGGGATTAATCATTGTGTTTGCTGTCCCTCGGATGGACGTTAAACAAGTGTTCTGCGTGCTGGAATTAGTTGTTGGACATGAAAGATCTCACGGTGTCCTTTGTGAAGAGTATGTGAGCCATCACTGGCACCCTGAACAAATTCCAAATTCCTGCCCTAACTACTGCTGGGAGAGGGATGGCAAACCTCCCAGCATAACCCAAGGCCTTGAAACTGCTTCGGCAGAACCAACGCTCGATAACACAGAGTATGGTACAACAATTCGGAACATGGACAAACGTACCGAAAACAATGAATTTTTGTTCTGAGACTCTTAAAAAGTGTTCACTGTGCATCCATTTCTCTCACAACAGCAAATTAAATTCTACATTCAACCACATACTGGGTAATGCTTATTGCTTCAATGTGCGAGTGACACCTATATTCTAACTTGTGAAGTAGTATTATTATTTCCTGCTGGGCCTTATTACTTGCAGGCACCTTGAAGGAAAATTTTACGACAGTAAAATCACTAAACTGTCAATGCCAATGAAAGATAAATAATATCTAGCCAAATGTATAACTGTGTTACAGTGCATGGCTTATTGTTTCTGTAGTTAACAGCAAAACCATTGTCAGGAATGAGACAAGGACCAAACAGACATTGTAGGCAGGATTTACTTGGCTATGGCAATGCTCTAAAAGCATATTTGTCCTGTTTGGAAAACACTGGGATTTCTGTTCGTTTGTTTTACATTTATTAGCAAATGATAACAGAAAGGACAGCTGGCTTTATATTCCTCCTGAAACATGAATTGTTCAATTGTATAAGTCTTTGCCTTGGATGAAACAAGAAGCAATTTCCAGTTTGATTCCATTTCCTCAGAAAGCAGACACAGAGATGTAATTAGAACGGCACGGCACTCAAAAGAGCGCATACATCCGCCAGGCTGAACAGTTCACGTTTTGTATCCCACTGATGGGGCGGACCTGGATCCGGACCTGCACCAAAATCTATCGTCGCACACCAAACTCAACCACCAATTTTCATCCGAATCCGTTCACAACTTTTTGAGATATTGTGCTGTACATTGTTTTTGGCCCTATCTCTCAGTGGTGAAGAATCACTTTTAAAATATTAGTATCTGGATCTGGATCTTCACCAAAGTTGAATCAATTCGTCCTTCTCACACATATCCAATCTGTCCACCAAGTTTCGTCCGAATCCATCCATAACTATTGAGATATCCTGCTCACAGACAGCCAAACAGCGGTGAAAACATAACCTCCGTCTAACTTCGGTGGTGGAGGTAATCACACGAAAGGTGCTGAACAATTGCTGTGTTACAAGCCGCAGACACGGTTCTTTGGGAATGCCCTGAACAGGTTGCAAGAATGTGCTTCTGTTGATAAATTGAGTTGAAATCCAATACGATATGTCTGTGTTGCATAATTGTTTAATTGCTTTCACAAAGAAGAGGAAACCATAGAGGATCATATACGCTGCACAAAGAATAAACTACGAGTACAAGAACAAATACTTTTTTATGCACAATCCCTCAATGGCGTAAAAAAAAAATGTTGCCATTTTTACCTCTGCCACCAAAGGTGGATGGAGGTTGTTTTCACTCCTGTTTGTCTGTGAGCAGGATATCTCAAGTTATGGACGGATTTGGACGGAACTTGATGGACAGGTTGAGTGTGTAACAAGGACAAATTGAATCGGTTTTGGTGAATATCTGGATCCAGCTACCATAAGTTTTTTTCAGTAATTCTTCACTATTGAGAGATGGGGCCAAAAATTATATGTATAGTATAGCATGGTATTTCAAAAAGTTTTCTATGGATTCGGACGAAACTTGATGGACAGGTTGGGTGTGACGAGGACGAATTAATTTGATTTCGGTGAGTATCCATATCGGTATATGAGAATTTCTACAGTTATTTTTTACAATTGAGAGATGGGGCCCAAAACGATTTATAGTATAGCATGGTATGATAAGGCTTGGTTCACAAGGTGGGTAAGTGACAAGAACAAGCCGATTCGATTTTGGTTAAGGTCTGGATGCAGATCTACCTATCAGTGGGATACAAAATGTAAAACTTTTCAGCCTGGCTGAGGTATGTGCACTAAGTGCCATTTTCGTTTTTTAAGTGAATCTACACCATTGAGAGATGGGGCCAAAAACAATATATAACATGATATTTGAAAAAGTTTGGACGGATTATGACAAAACTTGGTGGAGGAGTTGGGTAGGTGACCAGAACGAGCTGGTTAGATTGTGGTTCAGGTCCGGATGCAGATCCGCCGAACAGTGGGCAACAAAACATAAACTGTTCAGCCTGGCAGAGGTATGTACACTACCGAGTGCCGTTGTAGTTCACATATGTAAGAGGTAGATGTCCCCTTAGAGCAGAAACCCACTTGCCGTTAGATGACTTTTTTATTTTTTTTTTTACCCAAAAATCCAAAAATACAAGGTCAATTGAGTGGAATACTATACACAAAACCTCCAGAACTGATGCGACATGTTCCGCACTACACATTGTTCTTGGAAAACAAAACGTTTGTGTAAGAGACAATTATAATTAAGCCAATTTCGTGGCAATGATTTGGTTTTGTATCCTATTTTATTTTCAGAAGGCTTTGTGTTAAAAGAATGCATGATGCATAGCATTTTCAACATTATCTATGAACAAATGACAAAAAGCATTGCGGTTTCACACAGTTATTAATGAAGTCCTTTCCTCGTATTTCAAATTTTTTTATGCCTCCGCTGACGGTCGCCAGAGGCCTGATGTTTTCTCGTTGTTCGTCTGTATGTACAGTATGTCGTATGTCGTCCATGCTAATTTTCTCTGCAACCGCTTATCCGACGCACACAATTTTCATTATAGGTGCGACTACTCGTAGAATTTTTCTTAATGATAACTGTAATGTCATAGGTCATCTGGTGTGGCAGCCATATTGGAAAAAAAGAAAAACGAGCTCTGCATCTCCAAAACTGCTCCATGGAAATTTTTTTTGAAACTTGGCACATGTGAAGTACTCCCTATGGGAAATAAAACAAGTTTGATTTTTTTTGATGACGTCATAATTGCATACGTCAACCGCTTTAGCCGATCAGTGTGAAAATTGAGGGTCATCTATGGTTAAATTGTATGGGGGGAAGGGGGGGATTGATGACGTCATTGGTCACATGATTTGGCAGCCATATTGTTTTTCACATAAAAGCCTTCAAATGTCTTCTTTTCCGAAACAGCTGAACATATTGAGGTGAACCTTTTACAGGTATGATCGCCTATCCATGAAGAATAAAAGGTTCTTCACCTGTGACGTCATATGTCACATGGTTGGGCAGCTATGATCTTTTGAAGAATAAAATCATCTTCTCCAGGATGGCTTGATATATTGAGGGGAAACTTCACCCACATGTTCCCCAAGCCTTGGGAATACCAGTGTGTTCACGAATAATTAATATAACATGATTTGGAAGCTATATTGGATTGAGTGAAAATCTTAAAAACAAAACAAAACAAAAAACCTCTTGAATCGCTTCATCAATCGACGTGAAACTTCACAATTATTTTCTAGTTGTGATGCGGAAAACACATTTTAAGTTTCAACATGATCAGCTGCATGGTCTGGCAGCCAGAATTATTTAATATTTTGAATCTGGGTTCAGGGATTTAAATAAAACTTTGTACAAGTATGTATAATGATGTAATAATGTGGGCGGAGGCATATCTGGTGATGTCGAAGAGTGCCCTTCTAGTTTAAGTCTTCCGTCTGACTCGGCTCGAGTTGGAATCGAACCATCGACCTCCCAGACTCAGAGCAATGCTCTCAACTACTGAACAATGGAGGAGATCAATTGAACATTGATTGAGGTATGCTAACCACGGTGGAAAGCAATGAGAGGCCGACGTGTCGAGCATGAGCCTTTCGTCGGAGCAAAAAAAAGGGTCCTTTTCTTTTTGCTCTGGCAAAGGATTGATGCCCAAAACGTCTCACCTTATGATTCGGTTTAGTTTAGTTACAAACAATATTAATAAAACTTTACATGTCATTCTGCACCGTTGCTAACCAATCATGAGGTATGAATATTTTTGGGTTAAATTAACTAATGAGAAGTGCATCGGTTAATACCTTTCTCCATTCTTATTATTATCATTGTGAAGAATTCCCTGCAGGCACTCGTCGTCATTTCAACATTGAAGTTTGGTGACTGCAAGGTTTAACAACAATAATATGGTTTGGTGATAATAATATGACGTCTATTCAATATTGGCCAACATTGTTTCCCATGAAATTTTGTTTGCTGTTGTTATTATTATTATTATTATTATTTTTTGCCATGGTTTTTTTTTGTTTTGTTTATTATTTTTAGAATTTGGTGTAAATTTGATACAAAATAATCATGTGGTCCTTAAAATAATTTGACATCTATTTAAAAAAAACACATCTGGACTGCATAGCTTTTGAGAGGGTTTATTGGGGTGAGGTTTGTTTTGCTGCATTGGTTAAAAAAATCTCATAATCCTGGTTATTATAATAACACTGAACAACAAAAATTTTTTACTGGAGATGTGTAAAGTGATTTAGACTAATTTGGGTACGCTGATTTCAAAAATCATAACCGTTTTGCTGTATCACGTCAGGATTTTCAGTAACAGAAATATTCCCATTGCCTAGAAGTCAGGATTTCAATGAAATTTACAAAAATTCATTTATTCATTTATTTCATCATGAATGCTTCAAAATTATAGAAATTACAGAAAAACTCCACTAGAATGTAATTAAAAATGCTTTAGGCATTTGGCTTTGCGTTTGTGCTGCTCTGTGTCAGTTTCACGATGCAGGAACCAGCAGAAATCGCCCATCATGTTCGGGTTGTGCCGCCCTTGGTAACGCGTCTCCATGAGTGAAATCTCTTGGTGGAATCGCTCGCCGTGCTCGTCCGAGACTGCTCCCAAGTTGTCAGGGAAGAATTTCAGGTGCTGGTGTAGGAAATGGATTTTCAGGGACATCCTGGAGCTAAGTTTCCTGAAGGACTCCAGCAGCTGCTGCACTATTTCTTCATAGTTGTCCACGCGCTCGTTCCCCAAGAAGTTGTCCGTCACAGCTTTGAAGCTCCTCCACGCTGCCAGCTCTTTGGGGTTTAGAGTTGTCGGAAAAGTTTCGTCCTTCATAATCTGTCGGATTTGCGGTCCAACAAAGACACCAGCCTTGATCTTGGCCTCCGACAAGGTGTTGCCAAACTTTTCCTTGAGGTATAAAAACCCACGCCCATTCAGATCCATTGCCCGTACAAAACTTTTCATCAAGCCGAGCTTTATGTGGAGTGGTGGAAGGAAAACCTTGGCTGGGTCGACAAGGGCGACATGCTTCACGTTGTGTCGACCAGGTACATGCTCTTTTCGCTCTTCCCAATCTTTCTTCGTCCAGTGATTCTTGTCGTCTCTGCTATCCCAGAGACAAAGGAAGCACATGTATTTCGTGTAGCCTGACTGCAGCCCTAACAGCGCCACCACTTTCAAGTCTCCGCAGATGTGCCAGTTGAAGTCATTGTACTTGATGGAATCAAGCAGCTGCCGCATAGTCTCATAGGTCTCTGTCATGCCGAACGCGTGAGCCAGTGGGACTGATGGTTTCTCGTTGCCATTGTGGAGCAAAACGGCCTTCAAGCTGTTCTTCCCCGAGTCGATGAAGAGGCGCCAGTCTGCAGGATCGTGATCACACCCAAGTTCTTTCAACAGACCGTTGATGTCACTGCAGAATGTCATCGTGTCTTCCATCTCAAAGAACTCAGCCATGTCTCTGTGACGTGCTCTGAACAAGGATATCTTGGTGTTAGGTTCAAGTAGATTCCACTGCTGCAGCCTTGATCCAAGCAGCTCTGCCTTCGCCTTTGACAGCGAGAGATCTCTTACAAGATCATTTAAGTCTCCCTGGTTCAGAAGGTGTGATTCTTGAGTGTCGGGTTCAAAAGGTTCATCACCATCCTCTTCACCACTGCTTACAGCTATGTTCTGATCAGCTGGAGGTGTTGGAACGGGGTTCTCGTCATCATGAGGCACAGGTTTACGAGCAGAGACGCAGTCAGCGTACTTGATGTGACCTTTATTCTTCTTGTTGAAGCCGGCGATGCTTGTGCAGCAGAAATAACAATCATCATGATGATTCTGCGGCTCACGCCATATCATGGGCACCGCAAATGGGATGCTCGCGCGCTTTGCCCACCAACCACTGAGTCAAGGTTGTGTGACAGCTTGTGCAGCAGATGTGTGGTGCCCAGCTCTGTTCTTGGTCCCCCACCTTACACCCGAAGTAGTGAAAGTAGGCGGCCTTCATTTTCACTGCTGTAGATATACTTCGCTGTTGATCTTTTTTGGTATACCGACCACAGACATAACAGAAGTTGTCAGGATGATTGGTACAGGAACGCCTACTCATCTTTATCTGAAAGAAAGAAATATAACACAAGTTAACAACAATTGTACGAAATAGACATGTTAAAGACATATGTAAATTTCATTGAAATCCTGACTTCTAGGCAATGGGAATATTTCTGTTCCTGAAAATCCTGACGTGATACAGCAAAACGGTTATGATTTTTGAAATCAGTGTACCCAAATTAGTCTTAATCACTTTACACATCTCCAGTAAAAAAAAATTTTTGAAATTTGTTGTTCAGTGTAATACTGAAAATAACATGATTTAATATAAAAGTTGTCTGTTGAACATTTGGAAACAATTGAAATTTGAAAAGTACAGGTAATTTAAAGCATCTTAAGACAGGTAAAATTTCTGGGGAATGAGTATATAAATTGTCATAGTTTTACCCAAGGCAGAATCTGCATGGGGATTGCTACTTGGTGTATCCACATGATCATATGATCTCTTTTTAAATTATTGATTAGCACAAATTTGCTCTTTCGATTTATCATCAGTGGACCTTGGGCCTATTCAAGCCAACAATAGGCCCTATAGCATGTACTTTCCAGTGGTATTTGGCCCCAGTTCATCTATTACTAAAAGGAGACACATCCGTCTGTCTCTCATGCAAAGAAGCATGACCTCAAGCTTTAATGTAGTGATTTCTGCTGTCTTAAGGTCCAGTCACACCTTGACGTTTTAGCCAGCAATGGCAACGTATTAAAATGTATGTAAAACGCTGGCTTCCGTTGAACTTTTGATGTTTTTTTTTAAAGATTCGGACGTATTCATAACGACTTGGTCTTATGCATAACGTATTAGTAACGGACACAGAACGTTTTGTTGTGTTATGGATAACTTATACCAACGAATGCTGAACCTGTTGTCGGCCTTCACAACCTATGCCCAACGATAGTCTAACTTATGCATAGCGCGCTGCACGCATCGCCGACGATGACGTGGTGTAGGTTATTAAAAGGCTGCCGCACAACGATTCAAATCATAACCGCTGCAGAAATGGAAGTGTCAACATCGCAGTCACACCTTGGCGATCTTGCCAGCGTATGCCGACCTCTGAAAAATGCGTCTAAAACGCTGGCGCACGTCGAATACGGTATGGGTAAGTTTGGTATGCGTGAATAGAACGCTAAAGTATGCTATCATACGTCGTATTAAGTGGAGTACGTCTTATAATTTTAAACATGTTGAAAATTTAACGACGTACTTGCCGTATGACACACGCTCCGCATGCGATGGGAATAAGTTGTACGCATGATATGCGATCGTTGACACACATCGACACACGTTACTTGTAAGGTGCTCATAAGTCCAAACACGTCAAGGTAATGGTTAGCGTCAGTGTTCCAGACTCCCGGGTTTTTTTTTCTTCGGTATGACGGTGTTCAGTGTACAGTGTGGTTACGATTTAAATCGTTGAGCGGCAGTCTATTAATTATATTATATTATAACCGCACTCGAAATCGAAGTGTCAAAATCACCATCATACTGAAGGAAGGAAGAAAAAAAAAACTAAAAAAAAAAAACCCAGAGAGTCTGGAACACTGACGCTAACCATTACCTTGATGTGTTTCGACTTATGAGCACCTTCCAAGTAACGCGTGTCGATGTGTGTCACCGATCGCGTAACGTGAGTACAACACGTAACTCACAGGTTAGAAATAAGTTTCGGGTACGCTAAACATTACCTCGACGTGTTTCGACTTATGAGTAACTTACAAGTAACGTGTGTCGACGTGTGTCAACGATCGCGTGACGTGCCTACAACTTATGGCCAGTGTTATGCAGAACGTGTGAGTCATACGCTGGCATAAGTCTTAAAATTTCAAGCATGGAAAATTTGAGGGCAACCGAAAAGTACAACATTTAAAGCGAGCGTACAACGACGTATGGCAGTGTTTTTCAGCGTGCTCTCAATGTTATCAAAACTTACCCATAACGTATTCGACGTGTACCAGCGTTTTAGAGAAATTTTCTAAAAATCGGCAGAAGCTGGCTCAAGCGTCAAGGTGTGACTGGGCCTTTAGAATAATAACCAGAGTTGGTGTCAAAGCCACCCAATGCTCGCCTGTTTATACATTTATCGTTTTTAAAAGACTAGTCTAATAATTAATATTTTTTATAAAGCATTGCAGTGGTCTGATCCAAATAATCTTTAAACAATATATGTATTTGTATATTGTAATCAGTAACAAGAGCACAAGTGAGCACAATATACACCCGAACAAGTAGGTATATACAGAATTGTGCTACTACATGGAAAACAGCATCCTGGTTGCCATGGCAACCACTTTAGATGACGCCCGTATGTTGCAACACACTGTCTCCACAGTCTGTACCTATGTACCAAATACGAAATGTGAAAGTTGAAAACTTTGGGAGTTAGAGTGCGGACAGGAACGGATGGAAAACAGCATCCTGGTTGCCATGGCAACCACTTTAGATGACGAACGTATGTCACGACACACCGTCTCCACACTCTGTACCTATGTACCAAATATGAAACGTGAAAGTTGAAAACTTTGGGAGTTAGAGTGCGGACAGGAACAGACAGACAGACAGACAGACAGACAGACGGACGACCGGTATCACATAATACGCCCCGATATATATGTATATATATATATATATATATATATATATATATATATATATATATATATATATATATATATATATATATATATAATACACACACACACACACACACACACACACATCATACATATCAAAAATAGTGTGGTAGATAAAAACATTAGAAAGGAAAAAAAACTTGCACCAAAAACTTTAACATTTTCACACTCACGCTCACGCCGGGGGTATCGCTATAGCTCTCTGTTATTCAAACAGGCGATCTAAAAATGCTACTGTTGGAAAGGGAATGATCGATTTACTTGAGACAAAAATTGCATCAGTTTCATCGTAAAGATGCTTGGTTTAAAAGGAAGTCTTTCCAACATTGAAAAGGAAGAAGAAGCAGGAATGGGAGCTTAATGCAGCAGTTCCAACGGTCACATTTATTATTCTTAGACAGCAGGAACCCTTTTGAAGTACACGGAAAGGAACATACAAAATTATATATAGTAATACTTCTCAAAGCAATCGAAAAAAATATATAAAGGTACACTGAAGGATCACAGATAACAACCACAGCCACCACAACAGCAGCAACAACAACTAAGTGTTATAAACGATCCTTTTTAGCTCGCCTGTTCGAAGAACAGAGAGCTATAGCGATACCCCCGGCGTGAGCGTCAGCGTGAGCATGAAAATGTTAAAGTTTTTGGTGCAAGTTTTTTTTTCCTTTCTAATGTTTTTATCTACCACACTATTTTTTACTGATTATAATATACAAATACATATATTGCTTTAAAATAATTTGGATCAGACTTCACTGCAATGCTTTATAAAACATATTATTAGACTAGTCTTTTAAAAACGAAAAACGATAAATGTATAAACAGGTGAGCATTAGGTGGCTTTGACACCACTCTGGCTTTCATGTGTTTCACTTCATCTTCTATCCTCATTGAAATTCACACATAAACAAACAATCAATATGTTTGCAAAGTACAACATGCTATGTTTTGATTAAGTCCATCAGTAAAGCAATGGGTAGGCATGCCTCGCCTATTACTAAAATCAGAAGCAAAAAGAAGTCCATGCGTGTGTTGTGCTTCATTTTCAAAGGTTCCTCCTCTTATGAAATGATAAAAATGGGACTGCAGGAAAGCTAATTATCAATTTACTTGGAACAAAAATTTGTGTCCGTTTAAACATAAATATGCCCGTTTTAAAAGCGAGTGTTTCAGGAATTGAAGACGAAGAAGCAGAATTAGGAGCTTAATGAAGCGGATCCAGCGGTAACATTTTTATTATTGTACAACAGCAGTCCATCAGGAGCATACAACATTAGACATAGCAATACTTCTCAAAGTAATAGACTATATAAAAGAACACGGAAGGAGCACGCAAATGACAACAACCACAGCCACTGCGACAGCAACACCACCAGCAATTGTGTGTCATAAAAGATCCTTTTTTCATGTGTTTCACTTCATTTTACTTCCTCAGTGACATGCAACATATCTGTGAAGTACAACATGCTGTCTTTTAATTAAGGCTGTCGGTAAAGCGACGACGGGTCGGCACGGCTAGTGTTTTCATAATGAAGAAGGCTTCCCACCCTTGGCTTTGTGTTATGTTGATAAGCAGGTGAAAATGGCAATTCAGGAAACGGTTCTCAAAATGAATTTGGCTTGAGGTGATATAAGCATGTCCTAAAGCACACGCACAAAGGATCCCTTTTTGTAGCTCTTGCAGGGATTACTGGAAGGCTTTTAGATTGTTCATATCGATAAGAGCTCGCCTGTTGTTAAATATTGAGAATCGAGGCTGTGCAGGCTTTGTCTTCAGCAGCAGATGTGTTTTTCATCACAGGCTTGGACTGTCACATGGGATTCTAACTGAGTTCCAACTTGCAAAAGATCCTTCGTTAGTGTACCATCGCACTTAGCAATTAAAATGAAATTATGAAAAGTTGTACCCATGTAAACATTAATTGCTTGTTTAAGGGCTACCATCGTTTGACCTCTTAGGGCCATTTGAGCAAATAGAATGTTAAAAATATCGCATTGGTCTGCATTTCAGCAGAACACAGGTAATGTCCGGGAATGCATCCGAAGTAGTGCTCAACTAAATTCATGAATAATCAGAGATTTCTTTCTCTTCGGTATGCCAGACCTCAACTGTTTCAACAAATGCCCATAATGCATTATCTGATGTCAAGTGACTGATTATAATGTCTGATATAGTGTATATAAATTTAGTGGGTGTACAAAGCACAAAATGTTCTAAATCATCAATTTGATCATCCGAAGATTTTGAACAGCAGCAATGAGTAAATAGATCACAATTGATTTAATTCCTCATAACCTAAAACAGATACCATAAATAGAGCAAAATTTGGACCTAAAGTGATTTCACCACCATCTTTTAGCTAGCTATCATTTGCAGCCTGTGAATGCTGGTTGCATCATTCTCTGGGGGCATGGCTGTGCCACGGACACAGTGCCCTCTATTAACGGGACACAGGTACTCATTTTGCCAACCTCAGAAGGATGATAGGCTGTCAACCCCACCTGATGTTATGTCAACAGCCAACAGGGGGCTCAAACTCAAGACCCTAAGATCATAAGCCAGCCACCTTAACCATTAAGCCAACATCAGGTTCAACAATCCTATAATATTATGTCATATTAAATTGAAAGAGCAGGAGAAATAGAAGTAAGAGAAGCGAAATGATGCTTAGCCACAAATAATATTCACAATGGAGGTAAACGTGGAATGTTCTGGTCCGTACTAGGCTCCAATATTTAAGGAAACCACATACAGTGGTTACAAAGTAATCTGTATATTGGAGGAGAGTAGATTGGGACCACTCAGGACCCTTGGATCCAAAGCCCACCACCCTAACCATTAAGCCAACACCAGGCATAATCTGGAAAAAACTGAACAGGAGAAAGTTCCTGTGCACCATAAAAAAATACACAAAATGATACCGACATGTACCTGAGCAATATAATGGTCAGCAGACATGTGCCTTGACATGTTCCCCAGTTTACCCGTGAATATCCGGAATTTCGACGTCCACGTGCAATGCAACCACCTGATGCACTGCATCCACAAATTGCCATGCACGTGTACCGAGTCACGTGACAGTGCTGCACATGGTACTGAGCAAATTGCAATGCAGCACGATTCGGTGAACCATTCCAGCTGTGAAAAACATCTTTATTGATGTCTAAATGCCATAAACGTGATGCCATGCCTTTCCAAAAATGAACGTCAACGTGCTATTTGCATGCTTGAAACGGGAATGACCCAAAACGTTGTGGCTAGGCATTTTGGTGTTCTTTGGAACACCATACAGTCATTCTGGAGACATTATCAACAAACTGGCAACATCAGAGACCATCCACGTTCTGCCAACCACATGTGACATCACATCAGCAGGATAACCAGATTACTGGAAGGCTAGAATAACTGTTTTGCACCTTCAGAATTGGTTCCAGACAGCAAGTTTGACAGCGCTCAACATACCTGGCTTGTGACCAGTCAGTGCCAGAACTGTCAGGAATCAGTTGCGTGAGCATAACATCTGACCACGACGACCAGCAGTACGTCCAATATTGTTCCCACATCATCGACATGTGTGCCTAGCTTGGTGTAGACACTGTCTGAGGTTCAGGAGATGAGATTCGCCTGCTATCCCCTTTTTTTCAAATGAGTCCAGGTTCCATCTTGACAGTAGTGATGACCGTTGTCAAGTTTATTGAAGGGCAGGAGAACGTTACACTGACGCATGCATTGTGCAACATTTGTCGTTTGGTGGTGGAAGCGTGATGCCGTATATCACAGAACCCAGCGAAAGGTCATCAATGGCAATTTGACAGGTATTCGGTACCGTGATGAAGCTCTCCGCATGCCTGGCATGTGACATCCTGTTCCTGCATGTTCATGGACGTCATATCACACTTCAACAGGAGAATGCACACCCTCACATAGCACAAGTGGTCACTGACTTCATTGCACAACAGAACATTCCCACACTTCTCTGGCCAGCTGTTTCGCCTGATCTTTTTCTCGTAGAATATGTGTGGGATGAAATGGAACAAGGATTGCACCTTCTTCAAAACTAGTCAGCGACGTTGACTCAACTGCAGCAGGCCTTGGTACAGATCTGCAATGATGGCCCTCAAGCCTTCTTCAACCATCTTGTGTCCTCAATGAGGTGCCGTTGCCAAGCATGTGTCAACGCAAATGGTGGTCACACCAGATACTAAGTTGTTTAATGCCTTTTGACCATAACACTCTTTGAGCCTCTGGAGACATGACTTGCACACATATGTTGACCCTCTCATGTCAATTTCATGTTTATCAAACTCTAAATTTGATATGACCAAACGACGTGATGTGTTTGTTGTCATTTCTTCCTTCACATTGGTGTAAATGATGCACAGGAACTTTTTTCTGCTAGTTTGTATAAAAACGAAAAATATGGTGAAGCCCTCCGAAGCCTCTGTATATGTCTTTTAATTGTGTACTGTTTGAATGTCATTTGCACCCTGACTACACGTACGTCTATTAATTTTGTACTGTTGGAACGTACCTCTTAAACATTTCGACCCTTTCAATTGCTGAGACCCCTTTGACCTTTGAAGACCCTTTCAGACCCTTTCGATGCCATTAGACATTTACATCCTTCAGACCCCTTGAGACCCTCTATTGCCTTAAGATCCTTGAAGCCTCTTGACCCCCAAGACCATTAAGACCTTAAACACCCCCATGACTCACTGGACCCTTTCGACCCCTAAGACCCCCAACATCCTTAAGACCCCTTTTACCTTTAAGACTGTTTAGACACCTTTAGATCCCTTCACCCTTTAGACCTTTTATACCCTCTGGACCCCTAGAACCTTTAGACCTTCACACCCCTTACATCCCGTTAGACCCCTAACACCCTTCAGACATGTTAGACCACTTGGACCCTTGTCCATTTAGAGCATTAGACCACTTAGACATTTTTAGACCCTTTTTACATGCTTTGGAGATTAGACCCCTTAGACCCTAACTTTTGTTAGAATGTACCCTTTCGACCTTTAGACCATCTAGAACCTTTCAAGCGCACACCACACAAACATCTGGCCTTCTTGAAAAACACAGACTATACTTTTTTTCAGCAAGTAATGCACAAACTCGACCCACCCAGTTGGTGGGTACTTTGCTGGTATACAATAACATTCCCCAAGTCCTTCCGCCAACACAATCTGACCCCATACATAGGGAAGCCAAACAAACCATAGATCAGGAGTCTCCCAGAGCACGCGTAGCCTCCCAGAGCATGCGTAGCCTCCCACAGCCGTGCCCTGGAGTGCCAACAAACTACAAAAGCTATTGCAATGGAAGGTTAATTGGAAATGCTTTGAAATGAGACAGCAAGGACAAAATATGGACTAAAAACAAACATTTCCTCACTGGCTCTGCCAGCTAATGCTTGTGCAATGAAATTACCTTTCCAAAACCTGTAAATTACAGCCATGGAGAAAGTGTCTCGTTAGTCGAATGAGTGAATCAAAGGAATTGCTCATGATACCTTTGGTCATTGCAAATGTACCCATGTAAGAATTCAATATGACCATTTCAACAACCGAGTTTGGTGTTATTCAATTAGAGGGTTGTGGGGGAGCGCTACATTTTTATATGCATAATTTTAGTGCCCACCCTAAGTCTCCCTGAGGGCATTGAAGAGGCAAACATGAAGCACGGACTGACATCACATGTGGATCACACACTTGTAGGGCAGGTAGATTGCTCCCTCCCCGAAGGTAATGAGTACGCTGCTGACGTTTAATCGACGATCTGTTAGTGACATATTAGTATATATAATTCTTCTGAGAGTGGCTTGTTTTCCAGAAGCTTAGAAACCAAAATCCAAACCTGACATGTCCGTCGTGTTCCTATCAGACTTGATCTCAATTACAATGATCTGTTTACATGTAAAAGAGAAAATCAAGCAGAATTGTGCTTAACTTCAACGACGATCATCATCCTCACTTGTAGGTCCAAAACTGCAGCCAAGATCTGGCGTTATCATATGCCTAGAATAGTTCCTCAGAAGTACATAATATAGATAGGGGGCACTGCATCAGGCAGTATTCAAGTCTTTGCATTGACTCTCCACATTAACATCTGGGGTCGTTTCTCAGCCTCATCAGTCACATTGTTACTAATATTTGCCACTCCAGGTCTCACTTGATTTAGGATACAGCAGGGTTTTTGTTCAATGTTGGAGGTTCCTGAAGGTAGTATATCGCTCTGTAATGTTCCACGGTGAGATTTCGAGGTAAAAGATTTTCAGAGGCAAAGGTATTTCTGGACTTTAACATTCAAGGTGATTAATGTGTCCATCCAACAATGGGTGTCGAGGATCATACATCTGTTGAGGCATCCCACCACACCAACTGTGGTGTCAGAACTGTGGTGCCCAGTGAGTCAGAATAACAATGTGCGAGTCAGTTGGAAATTCTCTGTGTTGATGCTGCAGCACTAATTGAGTCCAATGTCAATTTGGTCTGCATGGCTCGAGCATGACCATATTATGGAAGAATACTCCACAAATGTGAGATTTTATTTTATTTTTTGACCGTGGATATGGACATGGGGAGAGAGTGGTTGCTCGGAGTGTTTTGTGCGCAAGTGCCCCATTTTCTGTTGGCCAGTTTCTGGTGTTCACTTTCCTTCTTGATGTGCTCCTTGAATGTCAACATTTGGTTTAATGCGATTCCAAGATACACAGGATAATCATAGTCCTCGAGGATTGTAACATCCTACATTTCTCTGGCATTTTTACTTGGTTTGACAGTTTCATGAAGGTGCACATTTATGTCTTGAAAGAATTGGCATTCAGAAACTGTGTGCTTCAGTAGTCCAAGTATAATTCAGGGAGTGAATTAAGACATGTTGAACACCCTCAAATATTTTTGTGCACACATAAATGGGCAGCATCGAGATTTTTTTGGCAATTCATTCCACTGAGTACGACATAGACATTTCCAACCACCTGATTAGACCAATAAATCTCCATTCTGGAACAAGGAGCAGGTGAATCATCTTGCTGTTTCCAACGTTCTTGACATTATTGAATTTCACTGATTAGGTCTGTTTAGTATCAGGACAACACCATGTAATCAGCTGTGCTGAGATAGACAAACATAAAAATTTTTTTATGAGATAGATATTTTTTATGAGACATAAAAAAGCTGTGCTGAGATACAGGATTAGAGTTCAGCACAATGTTAATTAGCATCAGGTGACTGCAGTGATAAACATTACTTTGTACAAAACTGAAAGTACTGCAATGTTTTAGAAGAGCTCAGATCGTGATGATGATTTTCCGTTCACCCCATTGTAGCTATCTCAGCTGCCAAGCCATTAACAAGTGAGTCAGAATGATAATGTGCGATCAAGCCATGTCATGCCATGTCAAGCCATTACCAAGCGGAGAGGTGAAAAAGCTCACTCAAACCTTCTCTCCCCCCCCCAATAATTCCCCCTCCCACAGACTACTGCTATTTTAGAAACATTTTGACATGTTTGTTGAGCATCACAACAAAATCATCAGTTTTCATCTCCATTTCAAGTATCTGAGTTTACCGAGCAGTGGACGCATTGGTCATACTGTATTATATATATATATATACAAATGGAGGGGGGGGGTCCCAACGGTCCTTTCAGAGAGACATTGTGAGAGTATGAAATTTGTCAGGATTGAAAGACATGTTCCACGTGTTGGACCAGTTTGTGATTTTATCCAAATCTGCAGAGAGTGAGTAGGCTGCTGCTTGCCGGTCTGAGGGATGAGAGATGGTACGGCAGAGGATTGAGTCATCAGCAAAGAGATAAAGAGGATTTTCCAGAGAGTCAGAGAGATCGTTGATGAAAACCTGAAAAAGAACAGGGCCCAGAACGCTGCCTTCAGGAACTCCAGCCTGGACAGGAAGAGGGGATGAGAGAACTCCATCTAGGGCCACACATTGGCTGCTACAGGAGAGGAAGTCTGCGAGCCATGAGTGGAGATAGTCTTGGATACCATAGGAAGAGAGTTTGGTGAGCAGGGCAGGGTGCCAGACCGTGTCAAAAGCACGTGATATGTCTTGGGATATGGCTCTGATTTCCTGTCTGGCATTGAGTACCTCCATCCATTGTTGGGAGAGCAGAAGCAGCATATCCAGGGTAGAGTGACCTGGTCTGAAACCAAATTGATGATCAGAAATCAAGCCATTGGAGAAGAGGAAGGATTTAATGTCTGAAGAGGAAGGTTGCAATATTTTTCCAAATTACAGGCTCTTCAGGGGGAAAGTGGAGCAGGGTACTCTTGCCTCAAGTCCTTATGATAGATCCGTGCCTGATCTGAGTTATTTTTCTTCTGCATTCACCATTAAATAAACAGTCCCATATGAGCTGCCTCAAGATTACATGCAAAGGGAATAAACCAGTTCACCTCCTCCCAGTCCCTTGCTGCAAATCGCCTCTCAACTCTTAACTCCATCAGTCATGATCTTAATCTCATCGTCCAATGAGGCTCTGCAAACCTTGTCTTATTCAATCAGTCCAAGACTCAAACCCTCCTTATATTCACCAACATCAACACAGCCACCCTCGTCTTCTCATGCCCAGCTACCAACCCCGGCAGTCCTCTATTAATATTCCTGGTGTCACCATCTCCAGAAATCACTCCTGGCAGTCTTATATCCTCATTATCACCAAATCTTCCTCCAAGAAACTTGTTTTCCTCTACAGAGCTCGCAAACACTTCAACTCCCATCAGCTTCTCACCTTCCACAAGTCCCAAAGTCAGACCGGTGATGGAATATTGCTCCCACGTCTGAGGCGGCGCGTCTCCGTCAATCGTCAGTATTCTGGACCGTGTCCAAGCCAAGGCTGTCTGACTGATTAACAATCTTACTTTGTCTAGCCGTCTCCAACCATTGGCCCACTGGTGAGCAGTCGTAACCGTTTCCTGCGTTACACTCCCTTACCCCTCCTTACCAATTGCCTTCTCCTGACAAACTCATTTTTTCCCCAACACTGCCTCACTGTAACAGCCCCCCAGCAGTGTTCATCTTCCATCAACTTACAACAATTGAAGTCACGAATCAATCATCGAGACGTCATTTAATTACTGTATTAAATTTTCCCATCTTCTTTCTCTGTTTTCTTTTTTAACTCAGGAGGCACTTAGTTTTTGGATAAACCCTTCCTTCTTCCCTTGTGGTGTTTATTAACATAATTATGCCTGCCTAATTTGCATTAAAATATAATCTTGTGCCTCCAAAAACTCCAAACTTATGGGATTTTCTTTGGTCTCTCTGGATAATGTCACACTGGTCTGAACTCAGCCTTTCACCCAAGCATACGTCATTAATAAATGCTTCCCTTACCAAGCCAAAGTCGGCAAAATCTTGATTATTATATTTTAATGCAATTACTTTATAATATTCCAATATTATTATCATTATCTCTCCAACAGTGTGGCATAAAAGCTCTTTCTGGAGTGTTGGAGTGGTCAGAGACCAGGGCATATAGGCTCGGAAAAGAGTAGGTCATTGCGTGCTGGTAGTGACAAAATTTCAAGTTCGTGCCCGAGTTGAGGGCTGCTTCGGCAGCACCCTGCAATGGAGTCTCAGCCTGTCCGAGATAAA
>NC_140967.1:53811016-53866016 GCF_056783735.1 Eptatretus burgeri
GAGCACAGTTATGATGTTGGTTTTTTTTTTAATTTCACGGCACATTTTCGAGTTTTCTCGATGCTCGCAGCACACCGAACCATATTGCACCGTGTCAATGTGTATTATATTTTCATCACCCACTAGTCATTGGAAGGAAAAGTAAAAATTACCTTTTTCCACTGAAATCAGTAAATTATAAATGTGGTGGATTTAAAATCATTTAAATATTTCAAATGTTTTTTCGAAATATTTCAAACAATAATATAAATTTGTTTTTGAAGTTTTATTATGAAAGAAAATTCTCATCACCATTCTGCCAATAAAGGAGATTACAAACTTAATCTTTTTCAAAACAGCTCTCTCGAATATGTCATTTAAAGATCACAGTTCAGCCAAATCATTGATTTAAACTGTTCCTATGAAACAATCAAATGAGAAATTGAAGGCCCAAACTCTCATTTGATGCGAGTGAAAAACTTTTGCCTGTCTTAAGAAAAATAGGCACTTAACGTTCGGTTCTATGCTGGAAAGAGCGACACAAAGTTCCTGATCCAGGCTCTTTAGACATGACCTCTTGTTGTTCTTGATAAGTGTCAATGTTGAAAAGCTCACTTCACAAAGGTATGTTGTTAATTCTACTTATGGCTTACCGACTTACTGTACTGTCATCGCCAACATGTGGCTCTCAACGTGACATCCCTCATCCTTCAGATAGGAAGGCTGCAGCCTCTTCCCTCTCTTCAGACCTTTACAAAATCACAAGATGGTCAAGCACTTGGACTATGTCTTTCAATCCTGAATAATCTCACTCACACACTATCTCTCTCTGAAAGGACTGTATGACAAAAGTTACTTTCTTTATTAACAATACTTCTTGAGAAAGTTCAGTCACTCAAACTCCTAGGTCTCACTATCAGCCATGATCTTTCTTGGGAGAACCACATTTCAAATTTGGCCTCCAAAGCCATCCACTGACTGGGCATCCTCTGTCGTACAAAGTCTTTCCTTGGCACACCTGAACTCTGTTGCTTCTGTTCTGTTGCGTCTTGATACATTCATTCAGTGTACTAGCTCTTTCACGAGCCTTGACCTTGTATACAAAAATGAAATAATAGCGTGATCAGAGATGGTTGGGTGATGTTTTAACAAAAGCAGCCAAAATGCGTCCATAGGTACCTCATTGAACTTAGGTTTGAGAGTGTGTTCGCTCCTAAGGTCTAAATTCCTCTCACGCCATTAGACAAAGCTCCTTGACTAATGCCACTGCAGGTGAAGCGAATGGATCACAGATCCAGTTAAACTGCTTCATGTTGGTCAACTTATTGCCTTACATGTAATTATGGAGGGTGGTGCAGGCACACATTACAGGTAAATGAGTCTGTGTCAGAGTTATGATTACACATTGTATGATTGCTACACTGATTTAATGTTCGGTACCTTCCGGGTGATGTAGAAAGCTGTAATTTTGCGTGACCAGGGACATCGAAGCCAATACACCGAGAAAAATCACAGAACTGTTGGAAAGAAATGAAAATATAAATAAATGAAAAAAAAATAAATGCAGCTGAGCAACCCTAGACAATGATGAAGCATGGTAATTTCACGTGCCGACAGATATCGAAGTGGGTACACCGGGAGAAAAAAAAAACACAGAACTTTCAAATGAAAATGTAAATAAATGAAAAAAAATGCAGGTGAGCGACCCAAGAAAATGGGGGTTCGTTATTGCTTACAATGTGTAAGCATACCCTGCTCGTCCTTTTATAAAATCAATGGGTTGCTATAAGTACACAAATATACAAAGATGGTCTTTGATGTGACAAACAACCTATGCATGATTGTAGGATAGGTGAGATGGGGAGGGGTGAGGGTGTGGGGCAGGGAAGATGGTTGTGAGGTGTTAATAGCGGTAGAAAACATCACAAGTAGAGAGAAGGGAGGAGAGATGGTGGTGTACCACCAAAGCTGAAGCAATGGAAGGAAGAAGACTGGGATTGAACACTCAGGAACAATGTTCACGAAAAAGAAGAAGAGGAGAGGAACAAAACAGCTCAAAACACAAGGTGATTCAAATTGACAAGCACCACACTCTTCCGTTTAGGCTCAGTAGTGTAGTGGTTGACTATAGAACAGAGAGCAGTGGAGGCAGAGAATAAACAAAATCTGAAGTCTCGGTGGTGTAATGATTAGAGCGTCTGCTCTAATTCTGGGATGTTGGCAGTCCGAACCCTTGCTGAGTCATACCAAACACTTTAAGAAGGTGACACGCTGTTTCTTTGCTTGACGCTCTGCATTTAAAAAGGATAGATCATGGACAAACAACTTTATGCTGGTTACGATGGTAACCATTGTGTAGGCTTGATGGGCCGAATGGCCTCCTCCTGCACCAAAGTACCTTGTAAGGCAAGTCATATTTATTTAAAACTGAAATAAAATAATGACACACACTTACACATTGCCAAGTGCAGTGCTGGCAGGTTAGTTTAGAGATATGCATCTTGACCTAGAAAAACATCTATAGCATGAAGTAAACTGTCACATTGGTGTTTCACATGCAGCGTGAGACAAACTGTGCACTCCCCATCAAAGGGACATTGAGCCAAAGGACCTGCCCATCAGCAGTGGTTGTTGATGAACGATGAACATCCCTTGGTGTATTTCGTGAAAAGTAGCTGTTGCCGGCATCTGGAACAAATTACAAATCCCTGCCACCATCAGTCCTGGCTAACTGGTTCGTGAAAGACATATGGTCAAAAACGTCCCTCAGCCGATCCCTCAATAAGGTGGGATAACTGGAGCCATTAAAAGAGTAGCAGAAGTAGTAGTAGAACTTGTACAAGTAGGAGATGATGTGTGCATTCACGAAAGATGTCCATCACAGACCAAGCACCATCCACCTGATTAATAAAGATGAGGGAAAGTAGAATCCGACCCAGAATTTGTGCATAAATGTTGCCTTTCCCATTTCCTTGAACATAGCCATTGCACAGACACACCTAAAGGAGTTAATGCTTCCATATTATCGACTTGTCAAATGATAGATTGGATAAATTCACTCATGTGATTCAATATGAAAGTCTATATATTAATGCATATATGGATATACTGTTCAGATACACACCACAGAGAACCAACCTAACAAAGTCCGAGTAGACTCTATTCCCCAAATTTTAGAATTAAACAGGAAAGAGAGTCTTCCTGTCTGGCAGGTTAGCTTAGAGATATGTATGGACAGGTGTACAGTTTGTCCCAGAAAAAAACAAACAAACATACTGCATCAGTTTTAACAAAAGAAAGATGCAATACAGGTGACTGGCAAGTCAGGAGTTGTGGATAGCACCATGTGCAAGGATTGCAAGGGGCGGGGGACAGGGGGGCATATAATCGGAGAAACGGGGAAAAAAATCTACATACACCGCTGGATAAGCATAAAAGGGCAATGCGATTGGGTAACAGGTCAGTCAGAAATTGCACGGCACTACGTACAAACAGGGCATCAACTGGACCTAGGAGCAACCCACGTACTCGATGTCACGGCCAAACAAACACCGGCGATTGATGCTTGAAGTCTGGCATGTTAAAGAACAGACAGGTGGTTCAACAAACAAAACCACTGATCTCCCAATACAGTACAACCCATTGGTTAAAGCATCGAAAAGGGGATGTCGAAAGAACAAGGATAAAGGTAGGTTCAATAATAGTCTTGGTACTCACAACACCACCACAACGCACTACTCCACACATTGCTAACACGCCATCACACAATGATGCACACTCATCTTTCACCAGTACATGCACCGCATATGCAGATTGTGCATCAACCCACACCCCGATCCTGACCCACATGCCAAACAGAAAGATAGTCTTTTAACAATCCGGTGGTACTGGGGTATGCACAGTTAGCTGTGCATTTGCATAATTACAATACGAGATCTTAAAAAAAAAAAAATGTTAATGGACAGGAATCAGTGGGTTTCAAATGATGATTGACATTACAATAAGATGACTCCATATCTCAAGGTTCCCATCATGGGCTGCCTATTTGGCAGCTGGGTGTATCACTGGTTAGGGGCACAGCGATGCCACTGATGCAATGCTCCTACTACCAGTATACTGGTGCTCATTTCGCCAACCTCAGAAGGATGACAGGCTGAGTCAACCCTCTGATGTTAACTCAGTGGCCAACAGGGCTTGAATTCAGGACTCAAGGATCCCAAGCCACCACCCTAACCACAAGGTTATGTCTCAAGGTAGGAGATCAACAGCTTTAATGAACAGCTTAGCATGGAACGTCACTGGGCAAGGTATCCTGCTACGGCAGGCTTCACTCAACACAGCTTCACTCATGCAGTTTCCGCTCGCCACATGCCCCACCCCATTGCCAGGGGCTGCAGTTTACAGCTCACATGAGAGACATTGCCACATTCTGATGACCAAAAGATGTGCGCATGCTTACACACGTGACCGGAAGTGATTTGGCCACGTGCATTTAGCCGGGTTTTTTGGCTTGAGAAGGCTTGTGGACCACAAGTGAAATGTCACCCGAGAAGGACTCTCTTTCCTGTTTGTTTTTAAAATTTGGGGAGTCGAGTCTGCTCAGACTTTGTTACATTGGTTGGCTGTGCTGTGTCACTGAACGATGTATTGGCCCAACCACATCAAGTGTGTGTGTGTGTGTGTGTGTGTGTGTGTGTGTGTGTGTGTGTGTGTGTGTGTGTGTGTGTGTGTGTGTGTGTGTGTGTGTGTGTGTGTGTGTGTGATGAAAATTTCAAAATAGATCCATCCATTTATCCTTTGGGACCATACTCTGAACAGAGCATTGGTGCTGCTGAAGCAGTCTGCTGGGCTATTGGGCACAATCCTGGACAGGTCACCACTCCGACGCAGTATACTCATATGGCTCAATCATCCCAGCAAGCCAGTGCTCATTTTGCCGACCGTCAGATGGATGACAGGCTGAGTCAACCCCACCTGGCTTTTGATTCAACGGTGCGCAGGATTTGAACTCAGGACCCAAGGATCCCAAGCCCACCACCCTTAACATTAAGCCAACACCAGGCATAAAATGGATCACTTGGTGTTTTATATCACCAAATCTTTACAGTGTGATTCAACAAGGCAAAATATGGTTATCGTATGTATCAAAAATCATTTTCAGGTGTAGTCTTCTTCTTCGTATGTATGCAGCACAAGGCTGTGGGGTAGCATCATTGGCTCAGGGCACGGCTGTGCCGTTGATGTAATGCCCTCTTTTGGTTCGGGCGGAAATTTGTAATTTGGCCATGGTGCTGGCGACAGCTTGCCTAATCTTGATGAGGGACATCATGGGATCTTTAATGTCCAACAACGAATGCTGACAGACATGACAGGTGTACAGTTTGTCCCAGAAAACGTATTGTATCACTTTGTGGAAAATTCTAGTTTTGTTGCATTTTTAGCACAATAACATTACAGTGTAGGCCGGCAAGACCAAATATGGTTACAGTATATCCCAATTTTGTTTTCAAGTGTGCAGTATGCTGAAGAAGAAAGCATCACTTTGTGGAAATATTGTTGTGGGCAGGGGTTCGGTGGCGATAACGACCACTAGGGGGAGCAGTAGGGTCGTTTCCACCAAACACCCCAGAATTTAGGTCGTGACTCTCGGATAAGTCCGAAAGGTCACGGGTCCCTTATCGGACCGTGGTCGCCAATATTTCGACGGCGTGGGGTAGGGTTAATTGCCTAATTTCAATATACCTAAATACCCACGTCGTCTAACTACTGGGGAAAACCACACCCTCAACGAACCTCGGGCGGAATGGGCCGTTTTCCGAGCCCGATCCGGGTGTAAACCGAGTGGGGATTACCAAGATCCGTCGGTCCAAATGAACAATTTACGGCACGAACGGCCTCACTAATTCTCAATACGCACCGTGCTGTGTCAATAGGAGAAAGCACAGAAAACGAGCTGGTACATTTAACAGGGGTTTATTAGAATAATCGGGAGGGAGACACAGAGCAGAGTTATCCGAATATGCAGGCAATTTACAATGTACAAGGAAAAAGCACTTCACAATTCTATTTATCAGACACGACACGACACGACACACAGGAAATGGACCCTGTGGGGTCTTTATTCGGTCCCTCAGCTCAGGAGGGAAAGGCGAGCTGGGGACCAAGGCTCGGCTTATACCTGGTCGTCGGAGGGAAGGTGCGCCCACGATGCGTCACCTGACAAAGGTCGTCGGCCTGATCCCCAGTCGCACGTGGGGGACTCGTGGTTCGTGGCGGAGCTCGGGTGGTGAATCGTCGGGGTCCACAGAACTCCTCGTGCCAATGCAAACGACAACAACCACGACAACGACAATGACCTTTCGTCCACACCACTCCCGTTTTTCCACCAACGCCTCAGAGCGTCTCTGGAACTTTATGGACCTCTCTCAGTGAGGAGGGCCTTGGTCAGCACACCTCGCTGTTCGCCTCTAATTGGCCAGGATCCTATGGGCACAGCCTTCCTGGGCCGGGTTTCGACCATGCCCGGAGAAAGCCGCCCCTCCCCTCCACACGTGTTTGAGGAAGGTGGATGGTGGTGAAGCCCCATTGCGTGTGGAACGTTCGTGGAAGCCGAGGACTGGGACCGCGATGTCCCCCTCTCGGCAAGTCAAGGGACGAGCAGCCAACGGTGCCGGTGGAGTGTGATGGGCAGGTGGTGAGATGTAATAACCTAACTATAAAATAACTCGTAGCACACACACGAAATTCCCATTACACAGAAGGAAGGATTCTAACTATAAACACACACTTATCAAAATAACTAAGCTTAGGGACTGCTGTCTGTCTGTGTGCAAATGGCTTCCAGATTCGTAACAATATCACCACTCTAAACTGCCCACTAAAGGTGGGCCGAGATGGGCACTCCGATGCGAATCATGTTCAAATACAAGGTAACACAGTTTTGAGACATAATATCAAACATTTAAAATTCTGGTGAAAGATGATAATGTTAGTTCATTAACTGGATGAGCAATGCATTTGGAGATGGTTCCAGAAGAGGACCAAGCAAAGCACATAAATTAGAACAGCAATATCCAGGTGATCTGCATCTTTATGTGGTTTCTGATCCTATCTATATTTTTGTCCCTATTTTGCAAAACTGTATCACACATTATTTTCCTCATAAAAGGAAGGGAAGAATAATAGAGAAGGACATTAAGTATAGACCGTTGTGTAATTTGGAGGGAGTCGAGAGAGCAATAACTGGGGAAAGCTCGGATATTTCGGAACACACACCTCGTACATTATACTTACCTCGACTGCATTGAAGCATCCAAGATTTTGTTTAAAATATCACATTTGTTCTTTGTTTTTGGCAAGATGAAGCAAAGTATGCATTCTTTTATTTTAGCTTTTATTCATGCTCATGGATCAGGCTGGGAAGGAAATCTATAAATTATCCTGCTTTATGGTCGACTGAATAATCTTTATTGAGCGTGAAAGTGTAGGAGCATCCGTTTTACTTCCCTTTATACACTGTTGATGGAGTTGCTACCAGATAAACGTTGATGTTTATGTGACTTCTTCAAAAATACATACTTTAATGAAAAAAAATTCTCGGATCCGGATCCAGATTTGGATCTTCACCAAAATGGAATCATTTCGTCCCTGTCACACACCCAACAAATTTCACCCGACTTAATCCACAACTTTTTGAGATATCCTGCACACAAACAGACAAACAAGCAGATAGGGGTGAAAACATAACCTCCTACCTTCGGAGGTGGAGGTAATAATTGGCACCTTTGCAAAACAGATAAAACTTTACATTTTTAGCCATTGACGCCCAATATTCATAGGTAATCCCTCATTATAAACTTGCATGTATTATTCTTACATGCCTCTAGTTTCATATAATCTGACGGTTTTATTTACTTATTTATTTTTTGTTTTGGAGAACACCGCATTGCAGAATTTTGCTGCGTCACAAGTGTATGAATCTTACTAAAATTGGGCAATGGGGCATCATCAAATTTTGACATGAAGAAGGCTAATAGTTCCAAAGAAATCCAAGAACGCATGGTTGCCATGTATGACAAAAGTGTACCCTCATATTCTCCAGTTGCAAATGGGTAGCCGACTTCAAGTTTGGGCTTGAGTCCCTTGGCGATGACTCCAGGTCACGGGTGGGTGACATATGGAACAGACTAATAAACTGTTGCCATTGTCGAGGCATTAATCGTGGAAGATTGCACGGTTAAGGTTACCAAAATACCCACAAGACTTCAAAAATTTAAAAACTGTATGGCGTTTTCACCAATATCCATGAATGCTTGGGCATGTCCCAGGTATTAGTAAGGTGGGTCATTTCATTTCATTTCGGTTTATTTTTAAAAAGACATCTTTGGTAAAGACAGTCAGAAGATTAATAGATACATGGTTACATCAAAACAGCAAGAAGAATCAAGTTAATAACAAATGTAAAAGTACCAAGATCATAAGTTAAGGTAAAACATAATTAAAACTTGAAGGCCACTCGGTATAGTGCATACCTCCGCCAAGTCATACCTTATCGACTAGACCACATCGGGCCAAATATATTTTTGAAATATCATGCTATGCAGTACTATATAGTTTTTAGCCCTATTTCTCAATGGTGAAGAATCACTTTAAAAATTAAATAATTCTCGTTTCCAGATACGGATTCGGATTTTCACCAAAATTGAATAAATTCTTCCATGTCACACGCCCAACATGTTCAACAAGTTTTGTCCGAATCCGTCCACAACTTATTGAGATGTCATGCTAAAAATCGTTTTTGGCCAGATCACTCAATGGTGAAGAATCACTTTAAAAATTCAAGTATCCCGATCCGGATCTTCTCCAAAATCCAATCAGTTCGTCCTTGTCACACACTGAACCTGTCCACAAATTTTCATTTGGATCCGTCCACAACTTTTTGAGAAATCCTGCATACAAACAAACAAAACAATGAAGACGACGTCGTGCAGAACATGATACTTGCAAAATCCATAAAACAAATTTGACCTCAAAAAATAATTGGTGGTTGAATTCAGCGATTGATATGCAAATGCTCTTCAAATTTCAAGTCAATCAGATGAAAATTGACAATTTTAGAAATTCGGTGTATGTTGACCTTTTGACCAATGTTGACCTCAAAAATAATTGGTGGTTAAATTCAGTGACGTGAAGTGCAAATCCTCTTCAAATTTCAAGTCAATGGGATGAAAATTGAGGATTTTAGAAATACCACCTAAGTTGTTGACCTCTGGCCTATGTTGACCTTTTCGGCGATGCTGACCTCAAAAATAATTGGCTGGTTGAATTCATAGACTTTCACTGATGTGCCAGTGTTGTGTTGTTGCCAGTGTTTCAAGTTGTGCCAACTCACAGCTACCAGATTTCACTGATGACTATAATGATGACCTTGATGGGCATCTTCAGTAGGGTATTAATATGCCTACAATGAAACACTAGCTAAAGAAGTGACTGTCATAAATTTGATCACAAAATATCGATATTTGGTGGCCAAATTGGATTTTATTAAATTCATCCATCATTTTATTTAAACCCATCCAATCAAAATATTAAACTATCCCAAATTTAGCCTTTTATCCCCTCAAATATTCTAGAAATATAAACCGCTCAAACCTGTTGTCTGAGAGTAAATATATGGCAAAATATTGATATTTTGCATCCATATTGGATTTATGCAAATGAGATTTTGTTCCAGGGAAGGATAAAAGTATTCTAAATGCATCCTTGTATACAAAATACCCATTCTAGAAGTTGAAATCACACAAATATGTCATCTGTGAGCAAAGATATGGCACAATATTGATAATAATTGGCCACCATATTGGATTTATGCAAATTAGACGTATTTTCGCAACAGGGATTTCTTAGGACTTTTAGCATGGTGTTGTAGGGACCTCATAGAAATGCATTGTGATAAAAAAAATTATGTTGCAATTTGTTCCTGATCAAACCTTATTTCGCCTGGACTATTAAGCTCTATCTCTTGAAAGCATCGTTTGTATTGTATCATAAAGGGTACTATATATGATTTCTTCCATTTCATCAGGATTATTAGTGGAGTTCAGATCAGCCCAATTTTACTCCGTAATCCATTGCCCAAACGATTTCGGATAGACGATTCACAAAAAGGTCTTAGTTTAGACATGGTGGATTTTAGAGGTTGAATTGAATCATGTGGTTGGGCTATAACAACACCGTGATCACGATATGCAATTTGGGCACAAATTACTGGTTCACCATCAAGATCTTTAAAGTTTGTCAAAATCTGATTAAGTTTGTCAAAATCCCTCAAAATCTTTGCACTCATAATTGACAGCAACAGCTGGTGACATGTCACGAGCTTCTCAAACTGTTTAATGCAGACCTAGGCAACTTTATCACTCATCTGGTAATTGGTGAGCAAACGTGGACTCACCACTGAGACCTTGAAACCAAAATAGAATTCATACAACGGAAGCACATCAAAGCAATCTGGAAACTTCAATTTTCCTGGTATTGATAATTTGAAGGATCAAGTGCATTGAAATAAAAAATGGCTGCTCATACTACTGCAACATATGCTTTTTACAATGGGATATTTGGAAGGCTAAGGCGTATCCTCAAAAAGGTACAGCAAAATTATGGAGGATTAATGAGGTCGGTACAATATCCCCGAATATGTGTCAGATTGGACGGCCTGGATGCCTGGACAAAATACGGATCAGATCACAATACGATGCCTGATAACAAATATACCATCAGAGATGGGGAATCCCCCACCATTGAATGAAAAAGGTCATGCATATTCCAGATAATGAGGGAGGTGAATTGGAAACAAGACACCATATGGTCATCATCTCGAAAAAGTTCCCCAGGGGTGAGGAACGTAGTAACCAAAAATAATTGAAATCAGATAAGCGGTTTTCCATTTATTACAAAAAACAATTTTTTCAAGATGGCCGCCGAGTCGGCCATCTTGGATCCGGCCACGCCCAAAATCAATGTGGTTGTTCCTTTTCAGGTGGTACATGTGTGACTCAAATTTCAAATAGATATGGCGAAAAAACATTTTCTTCAAGATGGCCGCCCCAGTCGGCCATCTTGGATCTGGCCACGCCCAAAATCAACAGCGTTCTTCCTTTTCAGGTGGTACATGTGTGACCCAAATTTCAAATCTATATGGAGAACAGTTTATGAGTTATCGCACTCACAGCTATAAATGTTGACGCCCAGCCAGCCAGCCGGACGACTGCCCCAGTCGGCCATCTTGGATCCTGCCACGCCCAAAATCAATAGAGTTCTTCCTTTTCAGGTGGTACATGTGTGACCCAAATTTCAAATCGATATGGCGAACAGTTTATGAGTTATCGCACTCACAGCTATAAATGTTGACGCCGCCCCAGTCGGCCATCTTGGAGCTGGCCACGCCCAAAATCAATAGGGTTCTTCCTTTTCAGGTGGTACATGTGTGACCCAAATTTCAAATCGATATGGCAAACAGTTTATGAGTTATCGCACTCACAACTATAATGTTGACGCCCAGCCAGCCGGATGGACGGACGGACGGCCGGACAGCTGGATGGACGACCCGGGTGATAACAATATCCCCCTTCCGCCACGAGGCGGGGGATAAAAATAGACATGTCAGAGTGAAACACATCTGATATATGTATATATATATATATATATATATATATATATATATATATATATATATATATATATATATATATATATATATATATATATATATATATATATATATATTGTTGCGGTTCTCGGAACTGCATGCATCCATCAGATAGTGGTCCCAAGACAGTTATTCCATTAATATACGTGTGGATAGTCCTTTCCCTTTTGTCTTGTGAGACAACAGGGGCATGCATTGCGATGATCTCATAGCTAGGTTTGCTTACATCATTTTCTTCTTCATTTCGTCCCTACTCTACTTTTCCGATTATTCCTGAGGTAAATCTGAGCCACGTGCACCTTCCCTGTGAGATGGATCCTCACGGAGGCCAGCGTGTGCGGCGCCGCTGCGAGGAAACGATGACACGCGAGCATTAACAGCGCAGAGCCCCTTTCTCAAGCGAGCCCTCAACCTAACGTGTGCGGCGAAAGTCCGAAAAGTACGGGTCCCTTATCGGACCATGAAGCATCAATATTTCTACCACGTGGTACAGGGTTATTTGCCAATTTTCAAAATACCTAGATATCCACGTGGCGATTTACCGAGTCTCCACACCCTCGACGGAACCCGTACAGAACGAGCCGCTGGCGTACTCGAACCACGTGTGACCTGAGCGGATGGTCACCGAGATCCGTCGGTCCAATGGTCCCCTTATGGCAGCACAACGGCCTTGCTAATTTTCCAACACGCAGCACGCTAAGCCAATGGAGGAAAGGACACGAATGAGCTGATACATTTCACAAATGGGGATATTTATTAAACAATAGGGAAATGAGGGAAGCACGTAAGGGCAGAGTTATCCGAATATTGATAAGCACGTATCTACAGCAAGGCACTTAACAATTCATTACTTAGCAGAATGGCACCACACACACACACACACACACACACACACACACACACACACACACACACACACACACACACACACACACACACACACACACACACACACACACACACACACACACACACACACACACACACACGAATCGGACCCAAAGTGTTCTTTATTAAGGCCTCCAGCTCGGATGGAGGATGAGCTGAAGACCAGATTCTTCCTCGGACCTGTCCACCTCGTGTGGTCTTCGAGCTGATTCGAACTGGGCACCAGTGAGAGGCGAACTGAGTCCAGACACCGGCGAGCCGCGATCAGCCTCCTGAGCTCCGGTGGATCCTTTCATGCTGCAGAACACGCGTTGGTGAAGACGAGGTGCCGATCTTTCACAATCCGCTGAGTCGATTCAACCGAGGAACCACCAACCACCCTCCGTGCTCTCCGAACAACCACCAACCAAGAACCAAGAAAAAGAACCCAGAAGAGCTCAAGAACCAAGAACAAAGACCCAGAAGAGCTCACTTCCATCTCTCCATTCCCTTCTTATCCCTCTCGGGCGCAGCTCGCTTCCGGCATGACTCATTCGCCTTGTGGGGGCTGTCGCATCCTATTTCTTGTAGTCCCAAAGCGAGCCAATTCATGTCCATATTAGGGAATGGAATTCAGTTCACTCATCGTTGGGTGGGGGCTGTCGCATCCCATTTCTTGTAGTCCCAAAGCGAGCCGATTCATGTCCATATTAGGGAATGGAATTCAGTTCGCTCATCGTTGAGTGGGGGCTGTCGCATCCCATTTCTTGGAGTCCCCAAAGCGAGCCAATTCATGTCCATATTAGGGAATGGAATTCAGTTCACTCATCGTTGGGTGGGGGCTGTCGCATCCCATTTATTGGAGTCCCCAAGCGAGCCAATTCATGTCCATATTAGGGAATGGAAATAAGTTCACTCATCGTTGGGTGGGGGCTGTCACATTCCATTTATTGGGGCGCAGCCAAGCGATTCGATTCGTGTCCATATTAGGGAATGGAATTCAGTTCGCGAATGCATTCTGAACACACCCACATTTCAGCGAGCGTGCGGAGAATGCCGGGAGCAGAGGGTTTTCGTTGGTGTTGTAGTTATCGTTGGTGTTGTTATCGTTGGTTGTGTAAAATAAAAGAAAACCCTGACTATCAAAGTAACTTCCAGCGCATTTACATTTATTCACCCATTAGACTAGGGAAAGGGGAGCTATCTATCCACATTCACTTATCAAAATAACTGAGCTATAGGACCTGAATGTTGTGTGCTCATGGCTTCCAGATTCGCAACAATACACCCCACCCACGTAACTCTTGGACATACACCCCACCCACGTAACTCTTGGACATACACCCCACCCGCGTAACACTTGGACATACACCCCACCCCTGTAACTCTTGGACATACACCCCACCCCTGTAACTCTTGGACATACACCCCACCCACGTAACACTTGGACATACACCCCACCCCTGTAACTCTTGGACATACACCCCACCCACGTAACTCTTGGACATACACCCCACCCACGTAACACTTGGACATACACCCCACCCACGTAACTCTTGGACATACACCCCACCCCTGTAACTCTTGGACATACACCCCACCCACGTAACTCTTGGACATACACCCCACCCCTGTAACTCTTGGACATACACCCCGCGCACGTAACACTTGGACATACACCCCACCCCTGTAACTCTTGGACATACACCCCACCCCTGTAACTCTTGGACATACACCCCACCCACGTAACTCTTGGACATACACCCCACCCCTGTAACTCTTGGACATACACCCCACCCCTGTAACTCTTGGACATACACCCCACCCCTGTAACTCTTGGACATACACCCCACCCACGTAACACTTGGACATACACCCCACCCCTGTAACTCTTGGACATACACCCCACCCACGTAACTCTTGGACATACACCCCACCCCTGTAACTCTTGGACATACACCCCACCCACGTAACACTTGGACATAAACCGCCATCCCCCTGTAACACTCGGACCCCCCCCACTACACCCCTGTAACACTTGGTCATACACCCCCCCCAACCTCACCCCTGTAACGCTTGGACATACACCCCCACCCCCTGTAACGTTTGGAGATACACCCCCACCCCACCCCTGTAACATTTGGACATACACCCCCACCCCACCCCTATAATGCTTGGACATAAACCGCCACCCCCTGTAACACTTTAAAACTTGGACATACACCCCCTCCACCCCACCCCTGTAACGCTCGGACATACACCCCCATCCCCTTGCAACACTCTGAAACGCTTGGACATAGCCCCCCAACCCCACCCCTGCAACGCTTGGACATACAACCCCACCCCACCCCTGTAACGTTTGGACATACACCCCCACCCACCCCTGTAACGCTTGGACATACACCCCCATCCCCCTGCAACACTCTGAAACGCTTGGACATAGCCCCCCAACCCCACCCCTGCAACGTTTGGACATACACCCCCACCCCACCTCTGAAACGCTTGGACATACAAACCCCCCCCCACCTCAACCCCATAATATGCTGTAACACTTGGACATATACCCCCACACCCTGTAACTCTTGGACATACACCCCCATCCTTCCCCCCTGTAACACTCCATAATGTTTGGACGTACACCACCACCCTCCCCATGCATTACATAATTGAATGACCCCTTCTCCACAGCTGTTCTGTCTATTTTCTTATTTTCCGTTAAATTATAATTATCTCTAATCTTCATGGGGTTCTTGTTGGCTTTCAATCACTTCAATTTACTCATCCCAAACTGGGGATACAGACCGGTGTCGGACGAATCATCTTCAAAATAGGCGCTGTGAATGACGCTTGAAGCAGTTGGGCCATGTCACTTTCCTCTGGTCAGTTTTATTTTGGCCGTCCAAATTTTCCCTACAGCTGCATCTTTTGGGAAAACATGTCTCCTCACACCATCTTTTGTTGTACAGCGTTTTTAAAACCAGCAACGATGCATCGAGATGGCATTCTCAGTACTTTTTCAGAGTTCAGAGCATTATGAAAGTTACGCCACAACTAAACATGAGTTTCAGACTTTTAAAAAAGTATCCTTGAGATGACGTCGCGGGTCACATGATATATGACGTAATCACATCGCCGTTTTATGGGGGGCAAGGCCAATCAAGCATTCAAGAACAACAAAAAACATTAAAATCTTCGTTACAAGATATTTATTCAAGAAATAAACGATTAAGTGTAAAGTGAATCCATATTTATTCATTAAACCAAACATGAATTGCTGATTCTGTGAATCTTTAAAGGTTGTAGAAAAAATTTTTTGGAAGTTCACCGCCATTGATGCAGCATCTTTACACCACCTTATTTAACACATTGCATTAGTTATTTGTGCCTGTTGTTTGTGTCCTTTATGACGTCACTAAAATCAGTAAGTTTCATGTTTTGAATGATTTTCAATTTTGTTTGACTGCCACACTGGCAGACAGTAAAAAAACACACCTATCTCATGCTTCTCTGCATATGTGCGATCAGGATAAATTTGGAAAACAAAGTACAGTCGGTGAAACTGCAGGTTCATTTTTCCGATTCATGTTCCGATTCTTGTTCAAAATATAACAATGAATTAAAACTAGCCGGGAGGAGACGATGGTTCGCGGGCATTATTGAGCAATGCCACGATAGGTACAATTGAGTTAGTGGAAGCTTTTGAGGAAGCCCTACCATAAAAACAACCTATCTCTTCCGTCAAAATTGACCAAATCAAATCGGATTTTTTATATGTTGTACTTATGGACATTGTGCACAGCTTCTAGGAAATGAAATTGCGAGAAAAAAATCGAGATAAAAAAATTAAAAATAAATAAAAAAATTAAGTGGGCGTGGCTCCGCCCACAAGGGGTGTGAGACACCGCTCATGCAAAAAGACACAACTAGACCATGATATCTAGCTTGTGTCCAAGTTTCATCAAGATCGCATCAAACGCCACGGAGCTATGCTCTGCAGAGAGTCACAGACAGACAGACAGACAGACAGACACACAGACACAACGAAAATAGTGGTCACTGCTGGCGCCCACGAACCAATTAAGTTGTTCCTCAGTCATAAACTGCCGTTTGTAGACAGATAGACAGAGTGAACCAATTGCTTAACCCCATTTTACGCTTCGCATGCACGGGATGACAACCAAATATCGGTGAAATATACATTCACGACATGGATAGAGAAGGATTCAAGTCTTATAGTTCCTTTTATTCCAACAGGGGATCGGAGAAACAACTACACAGCTGAGAGGTGAGAACGTCAAGCTATTTTTAACACCATAATCTTTCTGCAGTCAAAACTGGCTTTATGGAGTTATCGATCTCATTAGAGTGGAAACAAAACACCCACATCCCGTGGATGAATGTTAAACAGATGGAACTGATCTGCTATCAATCGTTGGTGGAGGTTCAATATTTCCCAAGGGTTATTTTGCAAAGGGCAGGTGAGTTATCGTTATCCCCTTGGCCAAATTACAAATTCCTGTGCGCTTCCGTCAAACATCAGGTCTGGTTAGCCAGATCATGAGAGTCTTGGGCCAAGAGTACATGCTCCATGGGACAAATTACAAATTCCTGCAAGCTTCAGTCAAACATAAAATATGGTCAGCCAGGAAAACAGTTTTACAAATGAAAGAGGAGGGGATCAAATTTATGGAGGTGGCTGTTAAGTTTAGACTTGGGTAGGATAACAAAGAAAGGATTTCTGGCAGAAGGTGTGTAACCTGGATGGAGATGGATTTGATAGAGAGATGTGAGGGCAAGAAGGGTAAGACCAGAATGTAGCCAGTAAAAAAGATAATGCAAGGTCTCCAACCTGCCTATGGTGAGCATGAAGAACACCATGAGATTCAGCCTTCTGTCATGAGATGTCAATGACGTGGAGGGTTTTAGGTTCTCAGATATCATCGGCAACAAAGCACATCAGCGGTCCACCGGGGAGAGCTAGTTTCCATTACACTTCCGATGAAGGCCTTTAAGTTTCAGCGCCATTATTAGGTTACAATGAAGGAAAGACCATGCAGAGAATTCTGAGACAGCAGCTGATCCGTTGAAGACAGGTTATACAGCGGATATAGCAAGGCTCAGTAACTCCTGATGAGACCATACCTCTCCCAAAGAAATAAATTCGGGAATTTGCCAGATAATCTTTTTGAAGGGACAAAGTGAGAATCTGGGTCTTTCTTGCATTAAAAGACGTGTTCTCGGCATATGACAAGTTGCACAATTATTTTCTCGAGATTAGCAGAGAGGGATTCTGCCGCAACCTCTCTGGCAGTGGGCTGAGGAACCCTCAGCTCACAAAGAAAACAACAACATCACACAAAAATTGTTGAAAATTGATGTAGACTACAAGCCCAGAATGAATAAAGCATATCGTTACTCATGTACACTTTGGAATGGAATTAATTTCATTCAATATTTTGTTTGTAGATAATTGACTGTTCCAAAAACAGGAGAGCGAGACAGAGGGCAACCAGCATAAAACTTACCAATCTGTATGACGAAAATAGTCATCCTAAATAATCAGTCTGGCTTATAACGTTTCAAACCTCATATACGACTACTGTACTGTACAGGTATTGCCAATAATACATACAACCTACACCATGAGCCCGAGAAGCGGCATACAGCAGAAAGAAGCATATGTGACAGGTTGGCTTGATCACTCTCTGTGTCACTGTGATTTCCATTTGTTTCAATTGCATGAATGGCTCATGATTATCTGTAAACCATTCCATCATCCCAACCATTTAGGGGACAAAAAAGGGCAAACATCCATGAAGACTATTTGTACTTGGGCACCATTCTCCATACAGATCGCTGGTTCTGCGGAAGCATTTCCTTTGGCTGGCATTACAATCCCGGATAGGTCATAACTCCACCGCAGGATACGTGACCGAGGGTGCTGGAATGTGAAATTTGCCTACGATGCCGGCCATAACTCGCCTACTCATTGCAAAGGACGCTGTGGGATCTTTAATGTCAAGTAACTAATTCTGACAGACAGGCCAAGTGGTTTTCCGGCTAACCGAGGGATGGCACACACATTGATGAATCGTCCTGCTTGAGAAACACGAGGTTGATCGTTTATAGCTGGGCTGAGATTCGAACCCAGGCTGGGCAGCTCAGAGATGAGTGCATGCATATACATGTAATCTATTTTGCCAGCCTAGATGGAATTATGGCTCTTTATTATTGATATTAAGGAAATGTGAATTTTAAATATGGTTGCCCCTTTTAAAAATTAACTTTCCCACACCTTTGTGTTTCAGGTGTGGATATATGTATATGTATGTACGACTACCCCCCCCCCCCCCAGTGGCCCTCCCTGTGAAATGAAGCAAATAAACTGGAGCTGGAGATTAAATTCATGGGGTGTGGGTAAAGCACATATATGATGGACCAAATGGCCTTCTGTGTCCAAGTTGTTTAGATTTCCTTGCATTTGTCACATTCATTTCAAATGAAGCCATCAAAGTGCACTATTAATTAAATTAACTATGATGATGTGCTGTATAATTATTTGTTGAAAGGACAGATAAGGGAGTAACTCTCCAAAAGGAGGTCACTCGGCTTTGAAAGAGAAGTGCACTCTGTGCGACATTGAAAGTTGCTAAAAACAGAATCGATTTCTCAGCATCGCTCATCAGACATCCTGTTCACAAAATAATTAAGACAGATTTTGTCTGTGCAATCATTCCCATCTACTGCAGGTAGTGCTAATTATACAGACAACTCCAAAGCAGGGGATATGTCCAGGAAGAGACACATAATGGTGAACTCTTTACGAAATATAAAGTGGTGTCTCGAACCTTCACAACTGATGTGCAGGTTGTACGACCGGATTTATGTTCCCAGCAGAATGACCGTGTCATCTGGGATGTAGCACATCCTGCTGGCATGAGAATGACATTTTCAGTCAAATAAATCCAACCATGTGCGAAATCAAATCCAAGACCCAATAGCTACCAGACGAGCACACCATCAACTTGGCTATCCCGAGAGAAGATTGGAAGTACCAACAGTTAATAAGCAGCAAACTAGGAGGCAGGAATTTTGGAATTTAGCCAAGGAACCGGCACACAGCGGGCACCTACTTTCGAAAAGCAGCATAAAAATATTTAATGTTCGAGTTCCTATACAGAGGGCAACCAATATCTCCTTCAAATAAAGATGCACTCTCTGATTAAATGGCTTAATCCACGAACCAGATCCCCAAAAGTGATCGCTCGGTACAAGTTCGGTTGACAAATTTCCACCATAAATTATCGAAAACGTCAGAATCTAGAATTTATGGGAATGTCTGGTGGACTTTTCAAAAATGTAGCTTTGTGGTTCAAATTGCATTTAAACGGAACATAATTCCTACATTTTAGAGATATACCAAAGAAGCATGATATTGAACATCTCAGGTACTATAAAAGCTAAAGTTGTGATCAAGTATGTACTGTACATGTATCTTTCATGATACTGGCTATTCATTGGTCACATGATCTTGGCGTCCCAAGGTAAAGAAGGTCACTGCTTACAGCCAAGGTCATAGTGTAAAACACCAATTTTCAGTTACAATGTTGAAATATCTTTTTTTCACAATGCTTACAGGTCTGGTGGACAAGGATGCAAGTTGGTCTGAGTTTATAATGCATGTCACAATGTGTACGTCACAAAACAGTGATACTGCAGTGTAGTTATCACAGGAGTAGCTGATTGGTGAAAATCCCTTCATTATCAGTTAGAGAAAACCAAACTTCAGAAACAGAGGCAGAAAAGTCCTTTTGTTGAATAATGTAAAAAATAAATCAAATGTTTATTTTAAATTAAAGATCACTTTGGTTTATACATTGCTAAAGCAGTGTGTGACAAACACGTTATCTTGCTATTTCATTTTAGGTTTGATATTGATGTTTGATTGATTGATCTATTTCAGGTTTGACATTGATGTTTGATTGATTGATCTATTTCAGGTTTGATATTGATGTTTGATTGATTGATCTATTTCAGGTTTGATATTGATGTTTGATTGATTGATCTATTTCCGGTTTGATATTGATGTTTGATTAATTGATCTTTGATTCATTGATCTATTTTTGGTTTGATATTGATGTTTGATCTATTTCAGGATTGATATTGATGTCTGATCTGTTGATCTATTTCAGGTTTGATATTCAGGCAAGAATAAAACTGTGACTTGCTACAGGTACCATATAAACCTGTACTAACCTGTTTCGTGGTCGGGTTGTCAGTGTCTAAAGTCTAAACCGTCTCCCCTACCAGGTTTCCTTGTGAGAAGGGTGTATGATATGGACACCCAGCAGGATTGAAAACAAAACCTGTCAAAGGGTGGAGGAGCTCCTTGTGAGCCAATGGCCATCCTTATCTAGTGTGCAACTGTGTCTTCAGACATCCTCCTGCAGTTGGGTTACTTTTTTTGAGGAGGTTGGTGGCAGGATTTGCATTCCAGCCACCATAAAAACATTTAATTCTACAAAACCCACAAATGTAAAGAAAACTGAAAACCTACTCCATCAGAGTACCTCTTCTGCTGCTGCCCTTTGCAGGGCAGCTCAATGGATGACAAGATTGGGGCAAAGCCTTCGGGACCCGCATTTCTTGATTATAGGAGGAAAAGCGTGGGGTAAACTTCCTGGATCAGATTGCGGTGTTGTGTGGCAGAGTGGTGCTGAGGTGTCATCCACCAGACGGTGGTCTCCTTAGGTTAAACTGAGGCAGTCCCTTGTGGTGGATGCCTGGAATATCCTATCCCTAAGAAAGGATGATCACCTGTCTCTGTTATCATCTGAGCTCCAGCGTTTGAACATTGGCATTGCAGCACTCTCTGAGGTTCAGAGACCAGATAGTGGCAAGAACATGGCGGGTGGTTACACCTACTATTAGGCTGGTCGTCCTGATGGTTACGATGCACAAGGAGTTGCTGTAGCCATGTACAATCAGCAGACTTCGATGGTAAATGAGGTAACACCGGTCAACGAGCGTATTATGAGACGAAGGATTCGTCACTCCTTGGGTGTCATTTTCCTGGTCTCTGGAAATGCCTGGATTGAGGGGAGTGATCTCCCATGAAGGACGCATTCTATACCGCACTCGAGTCTGTGGTTGATCGGTGCCCCTGGCGAGATACTCTTCTCATATTGGGAGATTTCAATGCATCAACTGGCACTGATAGGGATGGCTGTGAGACACGTGTTGGTCATCATTGGTCTGGAACTGTGAACCAGAATAGCACCAAGTTCCTTGACTTTGCAAGAAGTCATAGATGTAGGGTTGGTGGTTATGGTTTTAGCACCCACAGGCTCCTTGCTAGACTTGGTATTGATCCATAACTGCAGGATCGACCGGAGTGCTCAGTTCCTCAATGGCGATTGCAGGCTTGTTGTCGCAACTCTGAAGTTGCAGTTTAAACTCAAGAGAACGGTGCCATCCCAGCCATGGCTGGATGTTGGCAAGCTCAAGGAGGAAAGGGTGGCTGAGGAGTTTGTGAACAGGCTGAATGGGGATGTGTGGGGTCTGGGTGCTTTGAAGTGCCTTCAAGCCCACTGTCCTTTATATTGCTGGGAGATGTCCTGGAACTCACCGAAGGGTGAAGAAGAAGTTTGTCTCTCAAGGGACACTGGATATCATTGACCAGAGTCGCAGGGCCAGGCTTAATGGCAGAGCTGAACTGTTTATGGAGCTGAGGAGTAAAACTGTACGCGTACTGAGGGTGGACAAGGAGGCCGATGTGTGAGGAATCTGTGAGGAGGTAGAGCATCACCTGTGGTCAAGTGATTCTCGTCCTGCTTACAGGGGAATTCATGCATTGCAATCTTCCAAGCCTATCCCTCTGCGTACTGCGTTTAGAGTGGAGGGTGGTGGGCTCTTGACAGAGGAGTCTGAAGTGAAGGCCTGCTGGGCCGGTTACTTTGAGCGGCTGGACCAGGCCGACCCACCCGCTGTTGAGTTGGATGTCAGCGGTGTTTCTATCCAAATTTCTGACCCTTCAATCAACTGTGGTCCACCTTTGTTTGTGCAAACACAGGCTGCGGTGAACCATTCGAAATGGGGGTAAATCTGCTGGGATCTGTAGCATCCATGCTGAACTTCTCAAGGCTGGTAGGAGTGCTGTACTTATGTCATTGCATGCAGTTCTGTGCTATGTTTGGAACACAGGCATCATCCCAACTGACTGGAAAAGGGGCCTTATTGTCCCTCTCTGGAAAGGGAGGGTGATCGCCAAGACTGCAACAACTACTGAGGGGTGATGCTGCGCTCAGTGCGGGGCAAGGTCTTTGCTTGGATAATTCTTTTGTGGTTCGCCACCATCTGCTTGAGCACCAGCACCCAGAGCAGTCAGGCTTTACACCAAAGATGTCAATGATTTTCCGAAGCCTTGCTCTTCGGGTTCTCACTGAACACAGACAAGAGTTTCAGCAGCGGCTGCTTGTAGCCTATGTTGATATCTGCAAATTGTTCGATTCAGTGAATCGGGATGCCCTCTGGAGGATTCCTGGTCCTCGTGGGGTGCCACCAAATCTGATCAATCTGATGTCTGAACTATACTCTGGTACTGAAAGTGCTGTGAAGTGTGGTGATTCCATCTCTGACTTATTTCTAGTTATTATTGGAATTTGTCAGCGGTGTGGACTGGCCCCCACACTTTTCTGTACTTGTATGGACTGCATTCTGGGGAGGATGTCGGAGAGATCAAGCTGCTGTGTATCATTTTGGAATGTCAAGATCTCTGACCTTGATTTCACAGACGATGCAGTCATCTTTGTGGAGAATCTGGATATTCTTTTGGGGGCCATCGAGGTGCTGAATGAGAAGTCGGAGCCGCTGGGATTACATGTTTCCTGGGTCAAAGCTAAGATCCAGGCTTTCAATGACATATTGTCTGTACCTGTTTATGGTGAGGATGGTGAGGTCATGGAGAAATTCACTTACGTTGGAAGTGATATTCATGTCTCCGCTGGCTGTGAGCCAGAGGTCAAGAAACGTCTGGGTCAGGCCTGAGGAGTCATAGATTGACTGGATCTTGGGGTGTGGTGCTGTTGTTACCTGTGTAGGAGGATGGAAGTCTGAGTCTTCAGGTCCTTGGTGCTTCCAGTCTTGCTCTCCAGATGTGAGACTTGGACTCTGACCAGGGTTCTGAGATGGAGATTTAACTCCTCCGGCAGCAGGTCTCTTCGGAGAATCCTTGGCTATCGCCGGTCAGACTTTTTGTCGAACAAGCGGTTGCTGAGAGAGACTCAAATGAGATTTGTTTCCTGTATAGTCCATGACCATCAGCTGCGGCTGTATGGATGTGTGGCTCATATTCCTGATGCTGATCCTGCTCACCAGATTCTCTCAGCAAGGGACCCTCGTTACTGGAGGAGGCCAATGCGCTGACCACATGCTTCGTGGTTGCAGCAGGTTGATCAGCATCTCAAGGAGGTGGGGATGGCCCAGGGTCTTCTCTCGAGAGCAGGCCCTAGCTGCTCCTATGGTGGCAGTGAGTGCCATGGAAGCAGTCGGGGAAAGAGGGTGGCACCTGTATATGTGGAGGAATTGCATTCCTCAGTTGGTCACCCAAATAGATCAGATGGCAGAGCACTGGTACAGCTTGCTAACAGACCTGGGTTCGATTTCTCTCTTGGCCTGTAATTTTTCACATATTTTTGATCACATGTGTGTAATAACATTTGAGCCATGGCCTCGCAGGGTTGGAATGAATTATTAACCTCTGCCATCGAAGAAGGATGGAGGTTACTGTTTTCACCCCTTTCTGTTTGTTTGTTTGTTTGTGAACATTATTACGGAATAACTCCTCGACGGATTTCGACGAAACTTGGTGGGGGGGGAGTTAGGTCTGGTCCAAGGATCATGCCATTAGATTTTGGACTTAGTCCAAAATCCAATATGGCCGTTATGGCGGCCAATTTGAAAAAATATTTGAATTTTTATTTTTTTGCATTTCTACATGTTTTAAGTGATTTCCAACCCCCCCTAATTGTTAGAGAAAAAAATTTTTGCAACTTTTTTTTCAACCAAATTTCGATTTTTTTTTTTGCATTTCTACATGTTTTAAGTGATTTCCAACCCCCCCCCCCCCAAAAAAAAAAAAATTTTTCGATAAAAAAAATTTCCTATTTTTTTTCAACAAAACTTCGATTTTTTTGGGGAATTTCTACATGTTATCAGTGATTTCCAACAAAAAAAAAATGCCAAAATTATAATTGCGGCTGATTTTGGAACTTCAGGTGGATATGCCCACGTAAAATCATTTTCTGTCTCAAGGAATCTAGTTATGACGAATGAATTGAGTATGTAAAAGTTAAAAGTAAAAGGGATAGTTGCAAACTATAACTCTGTGAGCACTCTTGATGTCAAATTGAATGAATAGGATATCAGGTTCACTTGAGTGACCTAACAGTATTGGCGGCGGAGGTTTTGCACTCGACCGAGTGCTCCCCCTCTAGTAGATATTGGGTTTACGTATGTGTGTGAGGGAAGACCAACCTGATCCATGTCACTAGCCTGTACCGGAGAGACAGTGCTCATGGAAATTTGGAGTCGGTAAATTGGGATGGCTCTGCAGGTAATGTTGGGTTTTGTGGCATCCACTGGGAAATGCAGTCTTTAGAAGGGGATGTATAAATGTTAAAAGGTTGTTTTTGGTTAAGGTTTTGTCTACTATGATAAATTTGTGTGTTTTCTGCAATTTTCTACCTGCTCCGGGTGTTGGGAGCGAGGAACCAAGGGTTTTGCAAATATTGGAAATGTGTTTAAGGGGTGTAGAATGTTGAGAATATGAAAGTTAGCTTCAGCTTGCTTCCCACAGCCCTCCTAATTTATTCATTGGCTAATTAGGTGTGAGTCAGTAAGTGGTTAAGCTGGAATGGTAACACCTGCATTGAACCTTGCAGGAGCTATGGTTCTGTGGGTGGGGTGGAGTTGTGTTACGGTTGAGGGGATATATGGAGGAATTTCATTGGAAAGTTATGATTGAATAGAGTTGTTTGGTTGGTGGACATGTCAGAGATATCTCGATGTTAACTAAGTCGGGAAACTGTGAGCTTAAGTGTTATGTGTCACCACATGGGGGGTGGTTCAGTGTTAATTAGATAGGATTAAGGATAGTTTCCTCCAGTATGTGAGTGCCTCCTGTGACTTTCTCCTCCATTTTTGCATTTACAAGTCAGCCATGAAGGAGTTGCCTTTTTATAATAAGCACAATGATAACAACAAGCAAGCAAAATGTGCAGACAGAAGCCCGGCCTTCTCGGGTTTTGTGCGATCAAGCCATGCCCGGAGGTGGAAGGAGTTTGGTTGTTGGTTGAGTTGGTTCCGTTCATTTATGTGTAAGGGACGCATGTGGTCGAGAGACGAGAGAGCGAGGAGATGGCTTGAAAGATCAGGGCATTACGGCTGGCTTTCCTTCGACGCATGAAGAAGGGCGATGTTGGAGTTGTAGTTGAGAAAGGAATGTGGCTGGGACGGAGGATCTTGCTTTGCTCTCCTCTCGGCACGATGAAATGGCTGTGAGATTCTCATATTGTGCTGTGAATTGGCTCACGTACTAAGCAAGACGCTGGCCATCGACTCTTGGCTGGTTGTGAGAGACGGACCTCGTGTATATGACCAAAGAGATGGCACCATTCTGCAAAGTCATGGCGTCGGTGAGGATGATCGACGCAAGAAGCCACACAATGGTCTCTGAGCCTTCGGGTAGAATACCGCTCACGAATTACCTCACATATATTTTTTCCGCTGCAAGAGAGCGGCTTTTTTGGGCGCATCTACCCATGCAGGCCAAAACACCTCAATTCCAAAGTTCCATCAAGACCATCTCTGGACCAAGCTAAGTGCGAGAATAAAGGAAGGATTTTCTTTCATTTTGTTTTCCCCTTGTCTGTGCCTAAGTCTGTGTGTGGAGGTGTCTTGACTTAGACTTTAGTTTACTTCACGTATTATCACATTTTTAATTATTACCTTGTAAATATTTATATTTTCATTAAAGCCCACGTTTATTCTGAGTAGCTGTGTCTGTGTATTTGTCGTGGGGTTTGAGTATAAACCCCTTATGCTGTGCATACATGTGCTCCATTGCTCCGCCAGTGCCGATTGCCCCTCCCGCATGCGCCATAATCTCTGAGGATCATGTGTCTGCCTCCTATGGAAAACCACTCGTCTATCCAGGCTGGCTGGTGTAAAACCGCCCATCCACCACAAATTGGGCATGGGGGATTCACCCAACTGCCCAGACCCATGACAAATACATTTCTCACAATGAAAAAAAAGTAATGAAAAAATAATCTTGGAGCTATTTAAGATCGACATGTACAGATTCAAAACCTATTACCACTTGCATCAAAGTTTTACAAGATAATAACGGATTTTTTTTTAAATGTCTGATCAAATCTAGCAACGTGATGACGTAGCCGATTTTGCTGTTGGAGTTGGAAAGTTGGAGGCAGAGTTTGATAACAGCAATGCGACATCACAAACTTGTGGACACACACAATCTTTCATAAGGAATGTTAGTGAAAGTCATATTTTATTATAGTAGTTGAGCTACAATTACAAAAGTCACAATACCAGGATGAGATACATACAAAGGCTTAAGACATAACAGACAAGAAACAGAGAAACCAACCTAGAATTTCCACTGGAGGCTGCCAAACCAAAAACCTAAAAACTTTCAGTGAAATCAGAAACTCCAATAGAATGAAGGGCTCAAATTCAATAATGTTCAAGGCAGGGTTATAGGCTGCTTAGACTTAATTTTGGTAAAATCAAGGAGAAAAATTTTTTGGATAGAAAGGAAGTCTTACGATACCCATTCGCGCCAGTTTCCTTGGCTCTTGCCAACTGTGATGAAGACAAACAAGGCAGCTCGAGCAAGAAATATTGAGAAAAGAATGTCATCAGCTGACACATTTTCTCATTCTCCTACCTGCTAGTCCATAGATGGAATAATTCATTACATTACATATATTTTTTCTACAATTACTTACCTGTGTGTAATTATCTACATTACATATATTTTACATACAATACTACAATTAGTATTGTAGCATCGGGCAGATTTTTGGAATATATTCCGAATGCCAGTGATAACTCGTGTATATACTCATTGTGAAAGACATCGTGGGATCTTCAATGTCCACTAACTAATGCACGCACAAGGGTCCACAGCTTAACATGCATTTAAGGGATGGTGAACGTTCATGTAATGTCCAGCCTCTGAAACCCCAGCCAATCTGACAGTTTATAATCAGGCTGAGAATAAAACCCAGACAAGATAGCTCAAATGTAAATGCACAGATGGAATGGTTCTAGTGCATAGAATAAATTCTGAGAAAAAAAAAAACATATGGTGTGATCCAGCAGCAATCATCTTTGTGGCAGCCTTCACGGATGGAACTGAGAGAAAGAAGATAGATGTGATCATTGATGTACACAATAGCATCTCGATTAAAAATTCAGAGAGGGAAAAAGAGGAGGTCGGGTTGTGAAGTGATGCTGAGCAAGATTACATCTGGCCACAAGAGACAACAATGAAGGTCCATTCTGAGATGTTCTCCCATCATAAATGCTCAAATAATTTTGTGATGAATGAAAGAAACCCTCTTACTCAGATAAATTAATTAAGACTTGAGTACATACTTCTCATGCCAGGAACACCGTTTTGAGCTCAGCATAGGAGGAGCATCCTGTACTCCTGAACTGGTGACTGCAAGAAGAGGACACATGAAAACTGTTGCAAGCAAATATAGCATCATGGAGCCACAAAATAATTATTGTGGTATTGGAGGGTATGGAAGTGATCATTTTTTCCCCATTTTCAACACGAAGATTTGAAGAAATCCATGTAGGATGTGGCACCCAAACTCGCATCAGGTATCTGTAGATATATATATATATATATATATATATATATATATATATATATATATATATATATATATATATATATATATATATATATATATATATATATATACCAACTCAGCAAATCACTTGGAAGAGAAGTACGTTACAACTTGTTGTAACCTTCACAGAGTGTGACTGATAGCACATTTGGAGAATGAGGAAACTGCCTAGCTTAAAGTTAATTACCAAGCATGTGATTTCAGAAGGCGATCATAGAGTAAGGAGAACACTGGGGATGTGCTTGCAGATCTCATCTATATACTTTGGGAGTTTACCTGTAGATTGCATTACAAGTACCACACAGGTAAGTAAACTCAGATACCAAGCGAAGCAGGGAGGCAGTGGATGCTATGACTGGGTCACGGGGCATTGTTAACTGTCAATAGAGTGGAAGAAACGCCTGCCTGCTCCTAAGGTAGCATTGAAGGTAGTCATGCAAATGCACCAACTTTTGTAGATTACCTGCAAAATACCTTCAAGTGCTCTCCTGAATGCAGGCAACAAACAAGACTGAGGATGAGGAGGATGTGACAGCATTGAGGACATGTCAGATGAGGAAGATTTTGATGCTAATAAAGAGCTATTCCAATCAGGTGCTGCATACGGTGGTGCTTGTTATTGGATAAGCCAAACAGTGCAACAAACCAACCAAACAATTAACCAGCGAAGGTAGACATCCCAACTAAAACAAGAAAAAGAGCAATCAGAGATTGTAGACCCTTGCCAGGATTTGTTTTGTGTGTTGTGTTGTGTGGTGTTTGTGTAGTTTTGTGTGGTGTTTGTGTACTGGTGCGTTATGTAATTAATCAGAGACATAATTAGAACTGCCACTTTATAACTGCCACTTTTGTTGTCAGGTCAGGTTCGATCTGTGACCTGCTACAGGTACCATGTAAACCTGTACTAACCTGTTCCATGGTCGGGTTGTCGGCGACTAAACCGTCTCCCCCACCAGGTTTTCTGGTGAGGAGGGTGTTTGGATATGGACACCCAGCAGGATTAAAAACAAAACCTGTCAAAGGGCGGAGGAGCTCCTTGTGAGCCAACGGCCATCCATATCTAGTGCCCAACTGTGTCTGCGGACGTCCTCCTGCAGTTGGGTTACTTCTTATTAGGAGGTTGGTGGCAGGATTTGCACTCCAGCCACCGTAAAACGCTTCATTCCGCAAAACGCAAAAACGCAAAAAAATCTGAAAACCCACTCCGTGGGAGTACCTCCTGTGCAGCTTCCCTTCGCAGGGCAGCTCACCGGATGATGGGATTGGGGCAAAGCCTTCGGGACCCCCAATCTTTGATAGGAGGGAAACCATGGGGTAACATCCCTGGGTCAGATTGCGGGAGAGTGTGTCGGAGTGGTGCTGAGGTGTCGTCCACCAGACGGCGGTCTCCTTGGGTTAACCTGAGGCGGTCCCTTCGGGTGGGTGCCTGGAATGTCCTATCCCTAAGAGAGGATGATCACCTGTCTCTGTTATCATCTGAGCTCAAGCGTTTGGACATCGGGATTGCAGCTCTCTCTGAGGTTCGGAGACCGGATTGCGGCGAGATAATGGTGGGTGGTTACACCTACTATTGGTCTGGTCGCTCTGATGGTTACCATACCCAAGGAGTTGCTGTAGCTGTGTCCAATAAGCTGACCCCAATGATAATTGAGGTAACACCGGTCAACGAGCGTATTATGAGATTAAGGATTCGTCACTCCTTAGGTGTCATTTCCCTGGTCTCTATTTATGCTCCGACTGAGGCGAGTGATCTTACCGTGAAGGATGCATTCTACGCCACACTCGAGTCTGTGGTTGATCAGTGCCCCAGACGAGATACACTTCTAGTCTTGGGGGATTTCAATGCATCGACTGGAACTGATAGGGATGGTTATGAGGTGTGTGTTGGTCCCCATGGGTCAGGAACTATGAACCAGAATAGCACTAAGTTCCTTGACTTTGCAAGAAGTCATGGACTTAGGGTGGCTGGTTCATGGTTTCAGCGCCCGCAAGCTCATCGCTGGACTTGGTATTCCAACGCTGGTGGTGTGGCAAAGGAGATTGACCATGTCCTCATTGACGGTCGATGGAGGATGATCCAGAATTGCAGGGTCTACCGGAGTGCTCAGTTCCTCAATACTGACCACAGGCTTGTTGTAGCAACTCTAAAGCTGCACCTTAAATCCTGGAGAATGGTACCATCCCAGCCTAGGCTGGATGTTGCCAAGCTCAGGGATGAGAGAGTAGCTGAGGAGTTTGCGAACAGGCTGAGTGGACACTTGGGGGGTCTGGGTGCTTTGGGGGTCCTGAAGAGTTGTGGAGCACCTTCAAGACCACCGTCCTTGATGTTGCCGGTGGATGCCTTGGAGTTCACCGCAGGGCAAAGAAGAATTTTGTCTCTCAAGGGACACTGGATACCATTGACCAGAGTCGCAGGGCCAGGCTGAATGGCAGAGCTGAGCTGTTCAGGGAGCTGAGGCGTAAAACTGTACGTGCACTGAGGGTGGACAAGGAGGCCTATGTGCGAGGAATCTGTGAGGGGGTAGAGCATCACCTGTGGACAGGTGATTCTCGTCCCGCTTACAGGGGAATTCGCGCATTACGTTCATCCAAGCCCATCCCTCGGAGCACTGCAGTTCGAGCAGAGAGTGGTAGGCTCTTGACAGAGGAGTCTGAAGTGAAGGCCCGCTGGGCCGGTTACTTTGAGCGGTTGTACCAGGCTGATCCCCCAGCTGTCGAGTTGGACGTCAAGGGTGTTACAATCCCTGTTGCTGACCCTCGAATCAACTGTGGTCCACCATCGCTTGTGGAAACACGGGCTGCGGTGAACCAGTTGAAACGGGGCAAAGCTCCAGGGATCTGTGGCATCCATGCTGAACTTCTCAAGGCTGGTGGAAATGCTGCACTCGCGTCGTTGCATGCAGTTTTGTGCTCTGCCTGGAACACAGGCATCATCCCAACTGACTGGAAGAGGGGCCTTGTTGTCCCTCTCTGGAAAGGGAAGGGTGATCGCCAAGACTGCAACAACTACCGAGGGGTGACGCTGCTCTCAGTGCCGGGCAAGGTCTTTGCTCGGATAATTCTTGATAGGGTTCGCCACCATCTGCTTGAGCACCAGCGTCCAGAGCAGTCAGGCTTTACACCAAAGAGGTCAACGATTGACCGTATCCTTGCTCTTCGTGTCCTCACTGAACGCAGACGAGAGTTTCGGCAGGGGCTGCTTGCAGCCTATGTTGATCTCTGTAAAGCGTTCGATTCAGTGAATCGGGATGTCCTCTGGAGGATTCTTGGTCTTCGTGGGGTGCCACCGAAACTGATCGATCTGATGTCTGAACTCTACTCTGGTACTGAGAGTGCTGTGAAGTGTGGTGGTACCGCCTCTGACTTATTTCCAGTTGTTACTGGAGTTCGTCAGGGATGTGTACTTGCCCCCACACTTTTCAGCACTTGTATGGACTGGATTTTTGGGAGGATGTCGGAGAGATCAAGTTGCGGTGCATCGTTTGGCAATGTCAAGATCTCGGACCTTGATTTTGCAGATGATGCAGTCATCTTTGCGGAGACTTTAGACATCCTCTTGGGGGCCCTCGAGGTGCTGAATGAGGAGTCGGAGCCGTTGGGATTACGGATTTCTTGGGTCAAAACAAAGATCCAGGCTTTCGGTGACATCTTGGATGCTGCTGTCCTGTCTGTGTCTGTTTGTGGTGAGGATGTTGAGGTCGTGGATAGATTCACTTACCTTGGCAGTGATATTCATGTCTCCGCAGGTTGTGAGCCGGAGGTCAATAGACGTCTGGGTCGGGCCTGGGGAGTCATGGATTCACTGGATCATGGGGTGTGGCGCTGCCGGTACCTGTGCGGGAGGACGAAAGTCCGAGTCTTCAGGTCCTTGGTACTTCCAGTCTTGCTCTATGGGTGCGAGACTTGGACTTTGACCAAGGATCTGAGACGGAGACTTAATTCCTTTGGTACCAGGTCTCTTCGGAGAATCCTTGGCTATCGCTGGTCGGATTTTGTGTCCAACGAGCGGTTGCTGAGAGAGACTCGGATGAGATTTGTTACCTGCATAGTCCGTGAGCGTCAGCTGCGGCTGTATGGACATGTGGCTCGTTTTCCTGACGCTGATCCTGCTCACCAGATTCTCTCAGCGAGGGAGTCTCATGAGTGGAGGAGGCCAGTGGGCCGACCACGTGCCTCATGGTTGCAGCAGGTTGACCATCATCTCAAGGAGATGGGGATGGGCCTGGCATCTGCCTGGGGGATGGCCAGACGGAGGCCCCTGGAGTACCGGCGGAAAGTGGACGCAGCGACGCGCTGTTCTGGCACATGCTCCCATACCTGACCTGACCTGACTTTATAACTGATAGCAATGAAATCCAGGTACCAAGACGTCCCGCTTTGATGCAATCCCGCTTTTATCGGACACCTGACCTTGATCCATGATGTTTTTTTTAAATTATGATTCAATTTAATTGAGAATGGGATTAAAATAAATTCAATCAAAATCAAATGGAAGACCAAATCGGTACAGTCCTGTATTGGAGTAATCAGGAGCCCAAACAAGAAAAAAGCAAAGATGAAGTCATCAGGAGGAACCTGGATAGGATTCAGGTTTCAGCTGCTACTCCTCTACTCTCAAACACATCCAAGCACAGCCAAGTGAGCTTTATTTAAAAAAAAAAAAACATAAATAAATAATAATAAAAATGACCCAGATCAAAATAATCAAATAATTTTGGCTGCCAGACCATGAACACGATCGAGTTGAAATTTAAAACATATTCACCATCACGGTTAGATCATAATTGTGAAGTTTCACATTGATTGATTAAGCAGTTCCAGAGAAAACATTATTTAATATTTTTTCTTCAATCCAATATATGGCTGCCAAACCATGTGACCTATGATGTCATATGTGAAAACCTTTTGTTCCTCATGGTTAGGCAGTCATACATGTAAAGCTTCACCTATATCAGTTCAGCCACTTCAGAGAAGAAGATTTTTGAAGATTTTTTTTAAAAAAGAAAAACAATATGGCTGCCGAATCACATGACCAATGACATCATAAAATTTTTTTTTCTGTGGACCATTTTATCCTGAGGTAGCCCTCAAAAATTTTCATACTGATCAGGTGTGTTCTACATATGCAATTATGACATCATAACGAAGGCAACAATGATGTCATAAAAAAACACATTCCCTATGAGTACTTGTGATGTCACAAGTTTAAATTTTTCCTTCATGCAGTTTCAGAGATACAGAGGTCCAGTGTTTTTCAGTTTTTCGAAATTGGCTGCCACACCACGTGACTTACGACATCGGAATCATCACTAAAACATTCTACATGAGTAGTCGCTCCTATGGTGAAAATTTTGTCCACTCTGCTTGCAAGCAATGTGTGAAAAATGTGTAATTTGGCCCTAATGGCCTCCTCCTGCATTGGAGTTCCTTCTATTTCCACATATAATGTATAAATATTTTAATGAAAAAAAAATCAGTATTTTTTACCTTAACTTTTGTTGGTATTCGTGATTTTCGTAACCCTTTGAATCCTGAGCTCCTTGGACTTTCGGCTCCCCCACCCTGGACTTCCGGCCGCTCAGGTGTCTGGAGGTTTGAGTAGTGGTGGGTATATGGAGGTTCGAATAGCGTCCGGTAAAACGGCCGCGATGATCCAAAGGGTTAACAACTTGAATCACAAACCTCATGCAGTGAACAATAAATATAGCCAGCATCATAAAAAAAAAAACAATAAAAACCTGCGTGTGTGTGTGTGTGTGTGTGTGTGTGTGTGTGTGTGTGTGTGTGTGTGTGTGTGTGTGTGTGTGTGTGTGTGTGTGTGTGTGTGTGTGTGGAGGATGTGACAGTATTGAGGAAAATTATGTTTATTCGGAAAATCTCTGAAATGAAGGTGTGATTTGCAATGGCAATGCAATTTCATCCACCAAGCTACATGTTTGACAAATCCACCAGACATTTCCATAAAGTACAAGTTCTGACATTGCCCAACCAAAAGGTAGCAACAACCCTTCTGTCTCATGGACTATCTTTCCTCCAAAGTCTAAAGCACAAATTCCCAATAGGTTGTAGTTGGAAACCTCAGGAGTAAAGACGTTACCAATTACGATATCATCGTGTCTGCTCTTTATAAACTTGTAACAACTCTGGAAAGGTCAAACAGTAAGATTTTCCTACATGTCCAATTAATATGGTAATTTTTGATGTAATTGCATCTTAAAAGCGTGAAACCCTTTGCTTACTTGGGTAAGTTATGGATTGGCCTTTCATTCATTCTATTTTCAATTTTATCCCTCCATCCTTCCATCATCAAAAGTGTAAGGTTTATACTGCGTTCCATTTCACTGCAGGCAAATGATGCAGCAATTGCTTATATTAAAAATGGTATCCAGTTGTGTGGCATAAGAGGAAGAATTGAAATAAGAGGAGTGTGAGGATGAGCAGAAACAAAGAGAAGAAGTCTGCAGTCAGATTGAAGGGGTAATGATGTTACAAATTATGTAATCCAACTGCTCTCTCTTTAACAGGAGAGGAGAGGCCACGGCAAATAATGCACTCAGTGGTTTGCACAGCCTTTGTACTTGGGCAGGAATTATGTTTGCAATCAATCAGTGACAATAACAAAAGCTCAACCTGTTGAAACAACTCGAAATCGACAAAAGTGGTGTTGAGCCACTGGAAACCGGAGAACTCCATTGTAGTATGCTTTCTTCTGATTAACGGAGCCTGGGTCTGATTCCTGAGAAATGTGATTTTTCTTTGTATTCAAGGTCAAGGCTCATGGAGGAGCTGGAACATGGAATGGATCAGGATGTAACAGAACAAAAGGAACAGCAGAAGGAGAGGGAGAAAAAAAAATAGATGGAGACTCGGAGAAATACGGGATGTGGGGAAGAATGAGGGGGAGGGGAGGATGCACGGGATGGACAAGAAGAGATACAGAAATTAACAGAAGCAAACTCTCAGGAAGGAAAAACTTGGAATTTGGAATAGCTTGGATTGGAGAGAGTTAATGGCAGTAGAAGAGATCATGGTTTTCGATTGGGGATGATCTGAGATGGTGGTGAACAGCTCTCTTGAAGACCTGGAGCGAAGCATGAGATTGAAGAGAATGTGGAAGTTGATTCCACAGGTGCGCAAATTAGGAACGAATGAGTGGAGGTGAGCAGTGTTTCTGCATTTTGGGAGTTATACCAGAAGGCGGTTGCTGGTGGACCACGTGCACCCTGCAGAAATCAGGAAGGGGTGAGGGATATAAAGCATGGAAAGAGCAGAGGGTGCAAGACCAGAAAGGAGGTGGTGGAAGATGGAGAGACCATCGACCTGTCTGTGATGACAAAGTGGTAGGCTCATGGACTTAGTTTCATGGTAGAAAATTCCAATTGCTGAACTACAAAGTTGTCCTTCGATGTGAAAATGTAGACATTGCACTGAGAACAAGCAGTCTGAATGTAAACTTAAACAGGATGTCCTTTCTGTTTGCAATTCTTTTTGAAATTTGAAGACTACGACATATAAACTGTAGACAAATACCTGGTCTTTGGTCCATTTCAGGAAAATATTTATGTTTATGTGTAGCTTTGACCATCTTGATTCACGAACTGCAACCTCTCGTTTCCATCCACCTGGAACTGTGAAATTGAGGAATCACAATTAAGGATCTTTGCCTGAAGGATATTAATGTATGCACAAAATAGATGACAGCAAAACAAATTCAGCACTCACAGTATCAGGACAGAGAAGTGGCAGAGATTTAAAGGTTTCAGAAAAGGGTGTAGCAGCAAAGTTTATTCCAGTCAAAAGCTAAGCTTTTCCAAGGAATTACGCATAGGAGGAGGCCATTCAACCAATCATGCCTGTGCCACACCAATACCAGATTTGAATAAATCCGTCAATACCCCTTCCCTTTCACTGCAGCCTTTTGGCTGCTACACTGGTACTCATTTCACCGACCTCGGAAGGATGACAGGCTGAGTCAACCCCTTGGTGTTAATTCAGCCGACAATGGCGATTGAACTCAGGACCCAAGGATCCCAAGCCACCACCATAACCACAAAGCCAATACCAGATAGTTATACAACACAAGTTCGGAAATTAAATACAAGACAGGATGATAAACAAATTAATTATCGAGTATATGAAGGACAAATACAAAGCATTTACCTTATTTGGGGCATTCACAAAGTTATATGACTAAGATGCAACAGTTCAAAGAAAGAATGACAGCTGGATTTTTGAAAATACAAATATAGATAATTATTAAGAAAAAAAAATATGAGGAAGTCATACCCAGCAAATAGGAGCAAACAACAACCACACACACAGTCTCTTAGCTCAGGTTACAATCCTTGACAGGTCACCACTTTGATGCAAGACACTCAACTGAAAGTTGTAGAAATTGAGAATTAGCTCTGGGTGTCAGAATGAACTCGCCTCACCTTCAATAAAGGACACCATGGGATCTTTAATGATGCTAGCAGACAGGACGTCCAGTTTAATGTGCAACCGAGAGGTGGTTCCCACAGTGACGTATCACACTGTCTGCAAAACATCAGGATGACAGTTTATAGCTGAACCGAGATTCGAACCGATGCTTAGGTAGCTCAGAGGCAAGTGCACATACCTGTAGGATATCCTGTCAGCCCATGCAATGATAAACATAATGATAGACTATATATAATGTGTATATATATATATATATATATATATATATATATATATATATGCATACATACATACATATACATGATCATTGCCACTGAAACCGTGGAAGAACATGACCAAATATTGCACAAGGTTATGCAGAGAGCCCGCCAACAACAGGTGAAGTTCAACAGGACCAAGGTACGGTTCTGAGTGCTCAAAGTGCTGTACATGGGCAACATCATCACTCCAGAGGGACTGACACCAGACAAGTCCATGATCCGAGGAATTGCTGACATGCCGACACCAGAAGACAAGTCAGAATTCAGCACCTATTGAGCATGATCAAATACCTCACACAATATATACCAAATGAGTCGGAGACCACAGCATCACTCCGTATACTGCTCAAGAAAGACGCAGCTTGTAGCTGGAAAGCAGAGCACACACAAAGTCTCAACAAGGTCAAAGCAGCATTGGCAACAGAACCTGTTCTGAGGTACTACGATGTCTCCAAGCCGGTGACAGTCCAAGCAGATGCTCAAGGAGGGATGGCCAGTTCACTACGCATCAAGGTCCATGACAGATCCTGAAAATAACTATGCACAGTTCAAAAAGGAACCTGTTGGCAGTCTGCTACGCCTGCCACAAATTCCACCAGTATGTGTATGGAAAGCCAGTGAATGTGCAGATGGCTCACCACCCTCTCGAGGCAATTTTCAAGAAACCCCTGGGCAACGTGACTCCGTGACTGCAGAGAATGCTTTTGAGATTACAGCGCTATGAACTAGATGTGAGGTATGTCCTGGGCAAGTACATGCATGTAGCCGACACACTGAGTCATGCATACTTACCTGGTGACCGATCAGACGACCAGACGGAGGATGACATGGAAGTCATGGTTCACTGCCTGGTGTGTGACATGCCGGTGAGTGCCACGAGACAAGAGCAGATCCGAGCTGCAGCTGCTGAGGACCCTGACCTCCAGATGGAAAGGCAGACAGCCATGATGGGATGGCCAAAAAGAAGCACATTGCTTTAAGCGTCCTCCAAGACTACTGGCCGGTCAAAGATGAGGTACACATATCTGATGGACTACTGTGTGTTGGTGACCGCATTGTGATCCCGAGCTCACTGAAGAGCGAGATGCTGACTCTGCTACATGAGAGTTACATGGGAGCTGAGAAAACGAAAGCCAGGGCTGCTGGTGCTCAGAACAGACAGTGACCAACTGGGCAGTTTGCCTCAGCCATAAGAATTATTATTATTATTATTTTTTTTGTATACCTTGGTCGAGGCTCGTATGAGAGCTAACACACAACTCACAGCAAGGAGGCATGAGACAAGAGGGGCGGGAGTGGAAGGGACAAAACAGTGGGGAACAGACACATTAGGTGAACTGTGGAAGGGAGAGGGATGGGGATGGGACGGGGAACATGGCGAAGAGAAGATGGACATTTCAGGGACTTTCAGGAAGGAAAGCAGGAGAAATGAAGGAAGTGGGCTTGGGTGGATTATCGGGGGTAGAAAAGATCAAGGATTTGGATGGGGGAAGATAAGAGGTGGTGGTGAACAGCTGTTTTGAAAGCCTGGAGTGAAGAATGGGAAAGAATAGAGTGAGGAAGTTTATTCCAAAGGCGGGAAAAAAAGAGGAATGAAAGAGTGAAGATGAGCAGTGATTCGTGATTTTGGTAGTTTTACCAGAAGGGGGTTGTTGGCGGACCTTGAGCGCCCTGTGGAAATGTGGTGGGGACAAATCACAGAGAGAGCAGGGGGGGCAAGGCTGGAGAGGAGTCGGTAGAAGACAGAAAGACCACCGACCAACCTGCGGTGATTGAGTGAGAGGCCCAAAGACTCAGCTTCATTGCGGGAGATGCCGATGATCTTAAATGCCCTGGTTTCGACAGCGTGAAGCCGAGAAAGGTGGGAGGCAGGAGCACCAGCCCAGAGGGGAGAGCAGTACTCCATCAGGCTACGGACAAAAGCTTTGTAAGTGGTCAGGAGCTCAAGAGGGCCGAGGAAGGACTTAGCACGACGGAGGATTCCCAGTCGGCGACTGGCTTTTGAGGCGAAGTTGGAAATGTGACTTTCCCAGGAAAGGTCATGGCAGATAGTGAGACCTAGAAGCTTGAAAGAAAAGACTTCTTCCAGAGGATTGTTGAGAAAGTGGATGGGGGGGTTTTGTAAATTGTCCTTTCGAAGAGACATAGTGAGAGTGTGAGATTTGTCTGGATTGAAAGACATGTTCCACGTGTTGGACCAGTTTGTGATTTTATCCAGATCTGCAGTGAGTGAAGAAGCTGCTGCTTGCTGGTCTGAGGGATGACAGATGGTACGGCAGAGGGTGGAGTCGTCGGCAAAGAGAAATAGAGGATTTTCCAGAGAGTCCGAGAGATCATTGATGAAAACCAGAAAAAGAACAGGCCCAGAACGCTACCTTGAGGAACTCCAGCCTGCACAGGAAGAGGGGATGAAAGAACTCCATTTAGGGCCACACGTTGACTGCGACAGGAGAGGAAGTCTGCGAGCCATGAGTGGAGATGACCTTGAATACCATGGGAAGAGAGTTTGGTGAGTAGGGCAGGGTGCCAGACTGTGTCAAAAGCACGTGATATGTCCAGGGATACGGCTCGGATTTCCTGTCTGGCATTGAGGACCTCCATCCATTGATGGGAGAGTAGAAGCAGCATATCCAGGGTAGAGTGACCTGGTCTGAAACCAAATTGATGATTGGAAATCAAGCCATTGGAGAAGAGGAAGGATTTCATATCTGAGGCGATGATGGATTCCATCACCTTTCTGATGATTGGGAGAAGGCCGATTGGTCTGTAGTTACAGGGATCTGTTTTTGCACCTTTTTTATGCAGGGCAGTGATGTTAGCAGATTTCCAAGCAGATGGCAGATGTCCTTGGGCAAATGAGAGGGTGAATAGAACAGAGAGTGGGTGAGCAAGAGCAGAAGAGCAGGCTTTGAGGACACGTGGGCTGATGCCGTCTGGACCGGTTGCAGAATCTGACTCGAGGTTTGAAAGCAAGCTCTCCACCTTGTCAGGAGAAAAGGATACAGAGTCCAGGGACAGTTGGGTGCGACTGGGTAAAGTGGGTAGAGATAGTGATGGGTTTAGGACACAAGATTTAGCTGCAAACACCGAGTTTAGACATTCAGCTTTATCACGTGTGGAATCAGCAGTGCGGCCATTTGAGGTAAGGGAGGGGATGGAGGGGGAACATACACCAGAAACAGATTTGATTAAACGCCACCAGGATTTTGAGGAGGGAGAGAGGTTTGAGAGTTGAGACTTGAAAAGGATGCACAGCCCAAGGAGCCGTTGAGACCACACCACATACCTGAGCTTGCATGGCAGAAGGTGGGAGCCGATGTCCTCACATATCAAATCAAAGAATACTCCTGGTGGTTGATTACTATAGCAAGTATCCGGAGGTGGTGGAGATCGAGGACAAGACTGCCACCACGATCGTCACCAAGATGAAAGAGGTCTTCGCATGTTATGGCATTCCAGAAGAGCTCATGACTGATAATATGCCATTTGACAGCCCAGAGTTCAGGCGGTTCACACGAAACTGGGGAATCAAACAGTCGACATCCAGTCCTGGATTTGCCCAGTCCAATGGCCAAAGTGAACGTTTTATCCAAACCATCAAGATGATGAAGAAATCTGATGATGACATTTACGTGACACTTCTGGAGTACCGAAACACCCCTGTCACAGCTACATCATTCTCGCCGGCACATATCTTAATGAGCAGGACTCTTGAGATCCGAGATACCAATCACCAAGCGGCTGCTCAAACCAGCAATAGTAGATCCCAGAGCACAGTTGATGCAACAGAAGCTGAAACAGAGAGTCCATCATGACAGATTGCTGGCTCACCTGCAGCCAGGTGACACTTCGCATCAGAAGGAAGAACACCTGGCAGCTAGCCATCGTTACCAAAGGGGATTCGGACCCCAGATCATATTGGGTTGACAATGGCATCAGGAGTGGTTTATGCAGGAACAGACATCAGCTGTTGAGAACGAATGAGCCACCACTAGATCTCACGACCCCTGAAGATGACGTCATGACCCCTCGTGAGCAAGAACCTGCTGCGACGAGCAATACCACTCATGAAGACATGAACAGTGGAGCGGGTATGCCACAATGTGCTCCACCTGTGAGAGAACATTACACACCTGACAACACACATGCGTCCAACCGTGCAGCATACTAGACGAGGACATGAGATTGTTAATCCTCAGAAGTATAAAGATTTTGTTTGGTAAATCCACAAACTTCTTTTAAACTGGTGTTGATGACCATTGCAAACTCGTACTGATATACCTGACTTACTAAGTTGGTTAAACTTTCACTCAAACTTGGTTTCTGGTGGCACTGCAAGCCAATAAGTAGTTTAACATGTTGCTAAAACTTTGTGGATGCTGATTATTCATTTGACAACGTATGGTCCGATTCTTCATTAAGAAGGGAGGTGTAACAGAATGTATATCGTGTTCCTTATGTGGACTAATAAAATGAAGCGTCACTTCCACTTGAGCCAAATACCTGTGCGTGGTCGATGCTGTAGGAATCGTGGTCATTGGGGTTGTTATGCAGCAACACGGTGTCTCGGTGTGTGAGAATAAAACAAGACGGTTGGTCTCGAACCTTTGTCCGGCTCATTGGATGGTGGCAGTGGTGTAGTCACATTCGACCGATGATGGATTGTTTTCAACCTCCCCCGCCACTGACTCTAGATGCTTCTAACCTCGGTGATGCTTGGTGCTGATGGAGACAGCTGTTCGAACTATTTTTGGAAGCGTCAGGACAGAGTTCAGAGTCGATACCGGAGAGCAAGAAAGTCGCCATATTGTTGCATTGTGCCGGTGAGGCTGCAGTGAAAGTGTACAACACATTCATGTTCTGCGATCCCACGGAGAGTAAGAATCTCGACTAGGTATGTGAAAAGTTTGAGGAATATTGTAATCCGAGAACAAATATAGTCTATGAAAGGCACCGTTTTTGGGAAACCCGACAGCAAGAGGGTCAACCCTTTGACCAGTATGTCACGGAGTTGAGGACGAAGGCCAGATCATGCAGTTTTGCGGAAACGGAGAACATGGTTCGAGACCATATCGTTTTCGCCATGTCAGACTTGCGTCTAAAAGAGCATTTACTCCGTGAAAAAGAGCTGGACCTCACCAAAGCCGTGGACATATGCAGATCAGCTGAGACCAGTCATGCCCAATTGAAGACCATGACGAAGACACCACTCGAGGTAAATGAGATGCACAGTTTTGGAGAGCAGGGCACAGTGCCGGGCCGTGCCTATGCTCCTCGCAATGAACACCGCTCCTCTTTGACCCCGGAAGAGCCACCGACCACTGGTACGTGTTCACGATGCGGATACCAGAAGAAAAGGGTGCACGAATGCCCAGCTAAAGAAAGGAACTGCAGCAATTGTGGCCGGATGGGCCACTTCATGACAATGTGCCGCGCTGAACCTCGTAGACGAGTGCACACCATTGACGCGCACAGGGATAGTGAGTATGATGTAAATCTTGATCAGTTGTTTATTAATGGCGTTGATACTGTCGCTGGCAAGAATTGCTTCGCACACATATCGATTGAAGGGTTGAAGGTGAAGGTCAAGCTGGACACTGGTGCACAGACATCTGTCATGCCTTTTGCCCTTTATCAGAAACTGCCAACGAGACCCCACATCGATAGTTCGTCCGTCACACTAAAAGCCTATGGGGGGCACCAGGTTTCCCACAAAGGTAAAGCTAACCTTTGCTGCCAAACAGAAAACAGCGAGGGCACGTTTGAGTTCTATATCGTTGAGTCCTCTGCACCACCTATTCTCGGATTGTCGGCTTGCATTACCCTCGACTTGATTAAAATTAGTGATAACAAGATGAATATTTGCTCCATGCACCTGCAGCCAAAACCACTTACATTGCCCGGTATAAACCAGGTATATGCGGATGTCTTTCAAGGGCTTGGAAAGTTTGACCGTCCCTACCATATTGAAGTGGATGGATTTCATCCAGTGATCGAACCTCCACATCGAATTCCACATAGTTTGCATGATCGTCTCAAGCAGAAGCTTGAGGAAATGGAATCAAGAGGCGTCATTTCGCAGGTGAATGGACCCACGGACTGGGTCCATAACCTCGTAATCGTCGAAAAGATGGTTAACTCGTTGCGGTTATGTTTAGATCCAAGGAATTTAAATAAAGCGCTAAAACGAGAGCACCATCAGATCCCCACAACAGAGGATGTAATCAGCTGGTTAGGAGGTAAACGTGTGTTTTCTATCTTTGATCAAAAGGACTCTTTCTGGCAGGTTCTATTAGACAAGGAGAGAACATTGATGTGCACTTTTAACACTCCTTTTGGAAGATATTGTTTTAATAGAATGCCTTTCGGACTCAGTTCCGCAAGTGAAGTACTGCAGAGTCGCAATCAAAGTGCCTTTGGTGACCTTGAAGGGGTGCATTTCATTGCTGATGACATGATTGTGGCTGCAGCCGACGAAGCGCAACACGACGAGATTGTGGGCAAACTACTCAAGCGTGCTCGGTCCTGCAACGTAAAATTTAATCAACAGATTCAGTGGAAGGTGTCAGAGGTCAGTTATATGGGGTACGTAGTCACTGCCGAAGGCCTCAGACCGGATGTGGCCAAAGTACACGCAGTCACAAATCTGCCAATACCCACGTCCAAAGCGGACCTACAGTGTGCCTTGGGAGTCTTTAACTACCTCTCGCGCTTCGTTCCGAACATGTCGACCATCACGGCTCTGCTACGTGATTTATTGAAGGACGTGCAATGGCAGTGGCACCCTGAACACACGGCAGCATTCAACACCCTCAAGCAGGCAATTTCTCAGGCACCAGTCCTGAAGTTTTTTGAGCCTTCCAAACCATCGGTCATCCAAGCTGATGCACTCAAGCCAACGTTTGCGAGACACGGCCTTCCTCAGGAACTGATGGCTGACAACATGCCATTCACAAGTGCAGAATTAAAGAGATTCGCCCAGGGATGGGGATTTCACATCATAACATCGAGCCCTACGTATGCTCAATCAAATGGACAGGCTGAACGTACAATACGGACTGTCAAACAAGGCCTCAGGAAAGCTCGAGAATCCAGAGAGGACTTGGAATTGACCCTGTTGACATACCGAAATAGTCCCATAGCAGGACTACCCTACTCCCCAGCACAGCTATTGATGAATCGAAGGCTCAGAGACAGGCTACGTATGACAGAGCGAATTTTGCAACTGCACATTCCGGCAGATGCACATCAGCTATTGGTACGGCGTCAACAGGTTGTGAAGAAATTTTACGACCGGAATTCCAAAGAGCTCCCACCACTTACTCCCGTTGAAAGCATCCGCATCAGGCAAGAAAAGGTCTGGGAGCCAGCAGTTGTCACTGCTACACATTGTGCACCCCATTCGTATCATGTGATGACGCAAGATGGTCAGGTTTACCGCCACAACCGCAAGCACCTACGGAAGACCTTGGAGTTTCCTCCACCTATCACCCCTCTTCCAGTTGAGGACCAGTTGGCGAATCGGTCCACAACAATGCCTCATTTACAAGATCCAGCTGAGAAAGCATCCTCATCCTCGCAGCCTGAGGCAGTCTCCACACAAGTAGTGGCACCACCTATTCACCGTTCTTCTCGTATCAAGAGACTACCCACGCATCTCAATGATTACATGGTATAAAGTTTGAATCTCCTGTCTGAGTTTGAGCTGCCTAATTATTTACTACTGTACTTTGGTGTATTTGTTGCAATGTTTTTGTGTGGTTTTGTTGCTTTATTAATTGGCGTGGTACTAGTTATAAATTTTGGCCACTTAAGTGCGTTTTTGAACATTGAGGGGGAAGATGTAGGAATAGTGGTAGTTGGGATTGTTACATTAAATTACATAGCTCTATTTTATGCGTGTGGACATATATAAACTGTATTAGCAGAACGTGTGTGTGTGCGTGTGTGTGTGTGTGTGTGTGTGTGTGTGTGTGTGTGTGTGTGTGTGTGTGTGTGTGTGTGTGTGTGTGTGTGTGTGTCACATGCATCCTTCCCTCCCACAGTGAATAGCAACGTTTGGTGAGGTCTCGGTCTCGGTCTCTCCCTCTCCCCCCCTACTTTATTGACCTGTCAGCGAAGTGACGGATTGTATTTTCTAGTTTATAATAAATGGAATGTCATATATGTTTGGCAATAAAGTGAAGTTAATGAAACTTACCCCACTTAAAAAGAATTCTGTCCCCTATTATATGTCCCTATTTGTCCGAAGCCTGGTGTTGTTTTCATGGTTAAGGTGGCCGGCCTATGATCTTCGGGTCTTGAGTTTGAGCCCCTGTCGTTTTGTTAAATAACATCAGGTAGGTTGATTCAGCCTGTCATCCTTCCGAGGTCGACAAAATGAATACCAGCTTACTGGTAACAGGCTCACTGCCACACTTCCAGAAAATGATGCAACCAGCAGCCACAGGCTGCATACAAAACAACAACATTTATCCCATCAGAATGGCAGCATTTTAATGCCAGAAACCGATCACTCCTTCGGATGGGTATAGGTGGACGTCATTGGAGAGGTGTTTACAAATCCTCATTGCTTTAATACTACATCACCCAGATGCTCTGAATGAGACAGAAGAGAGAAGTTCTGAGACAAATCACATGCCGACTACAAATGTCGGCAATAATGTGGGGTTGTGAGGACGGGGTGGTGAAGAACTTCACATTTCAACTGCCTTCTGATGGAGTTATTTTTGAATTCCCATCCATTCCTTGGGCACGACTTTATTGAATTTCTGCTTGGAATGAGTGGTGTCCATACTTAGAAAAACCAATACACAGTTCAGCTTCAATATCACACACATTGATGTGACTGTTCAAAAACATCTGTTCAACACTGGAAATGTTTGCAGGAGTTGCAACAGTTGGTTGCACATGAGCACATTCATTATCCCTCAATGATTCACACAACTGAAGAGCCTTTGGACCACTCAAACACACTTTTGCACAATACATGTTTCCCTGAACTGTTCACCTAATCTCAGGCTGTAAATTCCAGCTCGTTTGACATTTTAATCCACCAAAAACTTCATAACATAGCTGTTTTTACGGTATACCATCGGTGATGGTATATGACCATTGACAAATGTGGAATGAATGGCTGTTAGAATTCATTCATTGGAATGAATGTAGAATGAGTTTTCATATGGAATGAAAATTCATATACCATCGACAAATTACATGACACACAGTCATCGTCATGACTACCACTCAATACCGATGTGAAAGTGAGTGTGGTGATGTACAAAACAATCTAATATAAAACCATGATTGGACTTCAACACTAAGCTCGATCGATCCTTTACTCCTTCGCCAGAGACTGCATTGCGCAGCCTGCCTACCTCTTCAGATGCATGTGGGACGGCACGCCGACTGAGCTGAACGCAGCGCAGTTATAAATAGCCTATCACTGGCGGTGTAAACCAATGAGCGCGCATCACGATTCCATGAAATCTGGCTTCTCACGAGGTAGTAGTTCCGTGTGACGAGTTAGGCGTGGTAATTTACTTGAGTTTCCATTACGTGGGAACGGACAACATCTGACGACTGAGACGAAGTGACGACTTAGAGATGACGACTTACAGACTTTATTCAAAGGGATTTAACATTGGATAAATTCGTGACTTCTTGACGCTGCCGACTTACGCCTAGTCTACATATCTATATATATATATATATATATATATATATATATATATATATATATATATATATATATATATATATATATATATATATATATATATATATATATGTATATCAGGGATCATACGGGCAATTTCTCGTCTGTCAAATTTTTTCACGTCACAAAAAAATCGTTTTATCACGTACAAAGTCCATTTTGTCACATATATTTTGGGGTTTTAGACACACAGATTGGACAAGCCAGGATCACTTTTTAACATTCTTTTAATTCCAAACAATTCAACATTCTTGTAATTCCACAACGTCACTCATTCTGTAATACCGGGTTACCAGTTCATCGGAAAGCTAGGGAGGAAAGTGCTATGTATTACAGTGCGTGCGCTGGTTACAGTGCGTGCGCTGGTATACAATTGCACCGAGTTTGAAATGTCCCCGGTGTCTACCATGTCTCCGGTGTCCCCCCCCACCCCTCCCACGCGCCTCAAGTGACAGCCAATGACGGCCGTCCGCTAGATGGCAGTGCGTAACCTAGACGGAAATGGCGACAATTGACGGAAATACCCGAGTATTCATGGGCCGACAACTGACGGAAACAATTGACAGAAATTCCCACAATTGACGGAAACATCTGAAGAGATAATAATAATAATTTGCCAGTTTCCGCATGAACTACACATTAGATTCACACAATACTGCCTTTTTTCAATGGAAATTTGTGAATCTAATGTGTTATATATATGTGAAAACCATTGAATTTATTGCTTGACGAAAAAAACCAAGAAACGCTCCCCTCTCATGTACGAACAAATGAAAGACGTCATTTCCGCCCACCATGGCATTTCGCGCCAAACGCTGAAAGCCAAGTTCTTCTTATGCCATCATTCTCTTTAATATTAGCCATAAACAAGTGTTTCGTCATGCATTAGTAGTTGAAATTTACTTACAATTATGGCAGATATTGGTGGCAAAGTGATGTGGTTCTTTCAACCAGGGACATCTTGAATTATTTCCAAATTCTTCTGGAAAGTAATGTGTTCCTAATTATACGCTGTATCGAACAATTTCATTCCTTCTGTTATATATAAAGGTGCTTATCACAACAACAAGATTTTTACATTTAAAATATTAAGTACGCTTTTTAATTGTTTTTCAACTGAAAAAGCATAAGTTGCATATTTTAACATTAGTGTACTCATTTGCTTCACCACACATGCTGTATTGAAGGATTTCACTTGTTTTTCTTCAGGTTATTCAGTTCTTTATTGCATTTTTTTGGCATTCTGGATGGTAGCATTCGCAGCCGCAACTGTGGTGACTAAGTTCTCAGATTCTCCCTTCACTGCATTGTCGAGCATTGTCATGCCTTCCGTCAACAGTGCTTCAGCCCTCCTTTTCATGGCCAGAATATGAACCTCCTGTTGAGAGTCGTTCAGAGCAGCTGCTTCCGCTGGTCGTTTTCTGGTCTGTCTCTCCGGTTCAATTCGCGTCATATACGCCGACCGTGCTTTCCGAGTGTTTGATATCAGTTCCTCCGAATAAGGCAGCATCTGTGGATTATTATCAAATCTCTTCATATACTAACTTACTGTCCGCATTCCATTGATGCGAGGCATAGTGAGCCAGGTGCGATGAGATGTGAGCAATAGCTTGTTCTTACTGAACCGCCTATAAACATCGGCATTGCCACGATTCAATGTGAGGGCTATCCGAACCAATGTCATCAGATTGGGGAATTTCAACTGACCACGAGGTCTTTTCATATTGCCAACTCTGTACCAGTACACATCAACTCTTCCATTGACATTTCCCGAATTGGTGGCAGTGTTGTCCTCATCCGAATCTTCATCTTCGGAAGTGCTGACGTGTGGATTATCGGTGTACCAGTCTTCCGGTATGTCCTCGCTCAAGTACTCCAACTACTCATCAGATACTGCGTCAATTTTATCTCTCGAGAACATTTTGATGCCAACAGCAACGCGCTTGATAGCTTGCTTAGCTGATTCTGACTGCCGAGCTTAAGGATGAAGAACTTGTAGGTCATGCAAGAGCTGGTTATCCATTGGGAATTTTTGAGGAGTTTACCGATTTCCTCTGAATAAAACAGTTTGGCTCTCTTGAAGAAATCCAGATAACTCCCCTCGGATATCCTTTTGCATTCTCTCATGACTTTTATCTCCCGTGAAGCTGCTTCTCCGATGTCCACTTTTGGAAGCCAGACATCGTGATTCGTTAGATCGATGCTTCCAAGTTGCTTTCCAGTCTTTCGACCAATAGCTCCTTCGGTCAGGGCGCATCGCATCAGTGATAGGATCAGTGTGTTCATTTCATCGTAGAGAATGTGGATGAGTGGGCCCTTGCTCTGTATCAACTTATTGAAACGGTTGAACATGGACAGGATGGATTTCATGAATAGCAGTTCACTCTTGAGAAGCTTGTCACTCAAAACACCGCATATCCTCTTGGTTCTGTCGTTCTCTCTCTCTTTGTTAGTAAAAGTTCTGAGAAAATACTCTGTCAAAACCGGAAGTTGCTCCATCAGTCTTTCTGTGACGTCTTCCAATGTCATCCATCGCAAAGACACATGGCGGAGAAAGACATGTCCTTTAATGCCCTTGGATTTCTGCACAGCCTCGTCGTCTTCTCTCCTCGCAGCTGAGTATTTGAAAAGATAGAATACATCAATACCCATAGATTTGATCTCAGAGCCAAATTTTTTGAATGCACTAGAAAAGGCGTTGTGGCTTTTGTGCAAGTTGCACGTGCCAATATTGATCATTTTCGGATTGATCTCTTCCATAGCCTTTTTCTGCAGAGATTTCATGACATTTGGTCCATCGGAGGAAATTTGCAACAACTTGTCATGGTACAGACCGCTGAGAGATCGAACAATGTTATCCTTGAGTTTCGTAGCATCAGCATGACCCATCTCAAACGACTCCAGATGTTCTACACGAACACGATCACTCTTTGCTGGCCAGTAATGGACGATCACATCGAACTGTCTCCAATGTTTAGCAGTTGTTGCCTCATCAACCTGAATACTGTATGCTGGAGCAAAGTTCCTAATTTCATTTTCAATTTGAGTATGCGTAAACGGCCCCATTCCATCTGAAACTACGTACGCTGTCTTGTTTGAAGCGCATTGGAACTCCTTCGTGATCTTCGAGTCAGGAAACATGTGAGGAAACATAGCGATCATAGCATCTGAGAGTCTAAAGGACAAATTATTCACTGAAACATTGGCACACCACATCGTTTCCGCATAGGTCACATTGTTATTTAATCTCCGCTTTTGCCAGTCTTCCTGTCCATCAGCAGCACCCGTGCTGCCACTAGCAAAACAGGTCTGTATATTCCTCTGCGTATCCATCAGTCGCTTCAATTTTCAATTGTCACCCAAATTGTTTTGTCTTCGCTTGAAATGTGTACCAGTCTTGGAATGACGGATAATCCAGTCCTTCTCCCTCTGAGCAATACTCACGATCTCCTGACAAAGAAGACAGCGGACGGAGTGATTGTCGTGGGGTTTCGCCGAGTTTTGTATAGGGTCTTGATTGGAGTCCTCCCCATCCAACATGGACACTTTGAAGGCGGTGTTCCTTTTACTCATGATCGACAGCTGAAAAAAACAGAAACCCTCGTGAGGCCTGACAAAATAATTATATGTGGTCATATAGTGTACTTCAACCACAAATGAAGTGTAACACCCATAATAATGTTCAGCAATTATTGTTCAATCGATATGTTCTTTCGTATTATTGATGAAAAACATCAGTCTGGGCGTTGTTGTGCAGAAATTAACGAAACATGTTAGCAGCAGACTAACGTCGTCTGATAAAGCAAATTCTGAGCAAAAAACATCATTGGAATTCAAGGACCACAACAATGCTCCTATTTTCATAATGCATCTCTATTTCCTGCTTTGTACTATTACTACGTAATGCCCCCACTTTTCGAGGATGACCGTCCCATCTAAAGCCCTTACACACGTAGGCTGGAGCCGAGACTAGACGGCCGTCCAATTTCGGTCCCAGATTAATCTGAGCAATTTTATGTTGTGGTCCTTAATTTCCATGCATTTGGCGTCAGACATCTAACATACCTGTTTTTAGTCCAGGAATCTGCACAATAAGCGTAAATGTTCAGCATCGAATGACAGGAGGCGTAGTGATGAAATATCTGCGGGGCTGACGGTCAGCTCTCTAATTAACATGGTTACACACAGCATAGTCGATTACTCTTGTCCAGTTTGATATCATTCCTTTCTAAAAAGGAATACTTGTAATCAAGAACCCTTTTAGCTCCCGGAGTTTCCCGTTCCAGTAGAAGAAAAAAGTAATATTAACTGAACAGTGTTAATGCAAAGAAGTCTGCGGTATAACTGTATAAGTGATAAACAAAGCGCAAAAAAGAACAAACAGAAACTGCAACATCAGTTGCAACAAAGTGCAAAAATGAACAAAACTTGACGTAAGAATGTGTGTTCATCTTACCTCTCACCTTGCTGATGGTGACCACTGATAAAAAGTTTGCTCCAGAAGGATAATCATTGTGATATATCTGGTACAAAGCTGTCAAAACTTTCTTGTCAAATGTGCCACAATGTCGTCTCAACACTGTCACATAAAATCTGTTTTGTCACAGAATGTCGCAGTTTTTATGGCTTTTGTCAAATGTCACACCGTATGATCCCTGGTGTGTGTATATATATATATATATATATATATATATATATATATATATATACATATATATATATATATATATATATATATATATATATATATATATATATATATATATTGTTACGGCCACGGGTACCGAGACACCAGTTTGTGACTCAGGGGGTTAATCCCCGTTTGTCCTCGGAAGAGCCGGACCTGGGGCCACCGCTCACAATTAACTTTATGGTATGGTGGGTTGTTTTAGAACCACAAACGCCACCCAGTTAACCACGAGTTCCAGTGTCCACCGTCTAATTATGCCGTTTAACTAGAGGTCACGTGGTTACCTGAATGGGGAGCGTGCCCTCGGCAAAGCACCAATCTTATCTTGATTAGATCTTAATTAGGGTGGCCGAGCGCTTAACCACTGGTGAATACCGACTATTATTGGTCAAGTCTGTGGTAATTACCTCAGTCTATCAAGGTTCGGACAATGCTGGATCAATGGGAGGAAAGAACAAGCACGGACAGGTTGTAACGCCAACAAATAATTTATTAATAAGAAAATAAATAAATAAAAATAACTTTTTATTAAAGTGAGGTGAAAATAAATAAATTTCAAATCAATCAAAATGATCGCAAGCAAATAAATAATTAATCAGGCAAAATCAAAGTGATAGGAAAACAGACAAAGAGCAGATGCTAATCGGGGATTGACTAACTTAACAACTGAACACAGACAAGGGTACCCAGCAGATCATTCAGGTGGGGGGGGGGGACGAAGAATCATCTCGCTCACAAAAGAGAAGTCGTCCGTCAAATAAAAACGTCCTGAAATGTGTGAGCATGCCTTGTCCGTCGCCAGCACCTACTTTCAACAGGCTTGAACGCCAGTCGACGTCACCTCCAAGAAACAGGTACGGGAAGGGCGACCGTCTGACTGGAATGATGAAACGACCGTCTGACTGGAACGATGAAAGCAGCGGTCTGACCGGAACGATGAAAGCAGCCGTCTGACCGGAACGATGAAAGCAGCCGTCTGACCGGAACGATGAAAGCAGCCGTCTGACCGGAACGATGAAAGCAGCCGTCTGACCGGAACGATGAAAGCAGCCGTCTGACCGGAACGATGAAAGCAGCCGTCTGACCGGAACGATGAAAGCAGCCGTCTGACCGGAACGATGAAAGCAGCCGTCTGACCGGAACGATGAAAGCAGCCGTCTGACCAGAACGATGAAATGACCGTCTGACTGGAATGATGAAACGACCGTCTGACTGGAATGATGAAAGCAGCAGTCTGACTGGAACGATGAAACGACCGTCTGACTGGAACGATGAAATGACCGTCTGACTGGAATGATGAAAGCAGCAGTCTGACTGGGACGATGAAACGACTGTCTGACTAGAACGATGAAAGCAGCCGTCTGACTGGAACGATGAAACGACCGTCTGACTGGAACGATGAAACAATCGTCTGACTGGAACGATGAAAGCAGCCGTCTGACTGAAATGATGAAAGGACCCTCTGACTGGAATGATGAAACAATCGTCTGACTGGAATGATGAAAGCAGCACTCTGACTGGAATGATGAAACGACCATCTGACTGGAACTATGAAAGTAGCCGTCTGACTGAAACGATGAAACGACCGTCTGACTGGAACGATGAAACGACCGTCTGACTGGAACGATGAAACGACCGTCTGACTGGAACGATGAAACGACCGTCTGACTGGAACGATGAAACGACCGTCTGACTGGAAAGATGAAACGACCGTCTGACTGGAACGATGAAACGACCGTCTGACTGGAACGATGAAACGACCGTCTGACTGGAACGATGAAACGACCGTCTGACTGGAACGATGAAACGACCGTCTGACTGGAACGATGAAACGACCGTCTGACTGGAACGATGAAAGCAGCCGTCTGACTGGAATGATGAAATGACCATCTGAGTTGAACGATGAAAGCAGCCATCTGACTGGAACGATGAAAGCAGCCGTCTGACTGGAATGATGAAATGACCATCTGAGTTGAACGATGAAAGCAGCCGTCTGACTGGAACGATGAAAGCAGCCGTCTGACTGGAATGATGAAACGACCGTCTGACTGGAACGATGAAAGCAGCCATCTGAATGGAACGATGAAAGCAGCCATCTGACTGGAACGATGAAAGCAGCAGTCTGACTGGAATGACGAAAGCAGCCGTCTGACTGGAACGATGAAAGCAGCAGTCTGACTGGAATGATGAAACGACCATCTGACTGGAACGATGAAAGCAGCCGTCTGACTGGAATGATGAAACGACCGTCTGACTGGAACGATGAAAGCAGCCGTCTGACTGGAATGATGAAACGACCCTCTGACTGGAACGATGAAAGCAGCCGTCTGACTGGAATGATGAAACGACCGTCTGACTGGAACGATGAAAGCAGCCGTCTGACTGGAATGATGAAACGACCATCTGACTGGAACGATGAAAGCAGCCGTTTGACTGGAATGATGAAACGACCGTCTGACTGGAACGATGAAAGCAGCCGTTTGACTGGAACGATGAAACGACCATCTGAATGGAACGATGAAAGCAGCCATCTGAATGGAACGATGAAAGCAGCCATCTGAATGGAACGATGAAAGCAGCCATCTGAATGGAATGATGAAAGCAGCAGTCTGACTGGAATGACGAAAGCAGCCGTCTGACTGGAACGATGAAAGCAGCAGTCTGACTGGAATGATGGAACGACCATCTGACTGGAACGATGAAAGCAGCCGTCTGACTGGAATGATGAAACGACCGTCTGACTGGAACGATGAAAGCAGCCATCTGACTGGAACGATGAAAGCAGCAGTCTGACTGGAACGATGAAAGCAGCAGTCTGACTGGAATGATGAAACGACCATCTGACTGGAACGATGAAAGCAGCCGTCTGACTGGAATGATGAAAGCAGCCATCTGACTGGAACGATGAAAGCAGCCATCTGAAAGAAACGATGAAAGCAGCCATCTGAATGGAACGATGAAAGCAGCCATCTGACTGGAACGAAGAAAGCAGCCATCTGACTGGAATGATGAAACGACCGTCTGACTGGAACGATGAAAGCAGCCGTCTGACTGGAATGATGAAACAATCGTCTGACTGGAATGATGAAAGCAGCCGTCTGACTGGAATGATGAAACGACCATCTGACTGGAACAATGAAACGACCGTCTGACTGGAACGATGAAAGCAGCCGTCTGACCGGAATGATGAAACAATCGTCTGACTGGAACGATGAAAGCAGCAGTCTGACTGGAACGATGAAAACAGCCGTCTGACTGGAATGATGAAACGACCATCTGACTGGAACGATGAAAGCAGCCGTCTGACTGGAATGATGAAAGCAGCCGTCTGACTGGAATGATGAAACAATCGTCTGACTGGAACGATGAAAGCAGCCGTCTGACTGG
>NC_140967.1:53871016-53888516 GCF_056783735.1 Eptatretus burgeri
GTCTCGGTCGGCAAGGGCCCTTTGAAGTCAATGTTTAGTCTCTCGAAGGGAGAAGTGGCCTTGATCAGTCTGCCAGGAGCCGCACCATAGAATCTGGGTTTTAGTTCAGCACAAACAGGGCATGAAGCATTCATTTGTTTAATATCTTCAATAGAATAGGGCAGGTTCTGTCTGCGTACGAAATGTGCCATTCTGGTTACCCCTGGGTGGCAAAGAGACACATGGAGGTCTTGCAAAGCCTGACTGATTACCGCCGAGCAGTAGACCCGCGAGAAGGTGTCTGCAGCAGGGTTTTCCCTCCCGGGCCGGTAAACAATGTCGTAACTATAGCAAGCTAGGTCTATCCGCCATCTCATAATTTTTTCATTCTTAATTTTCCCGTTATTTTTCCCATCAAACATGAATGCCACGGATCGTTGGTCCGTAACGAGCGTGAAGTGGTTTCCCAGCAAATAATGTCTCCATTTGCGCAGCGCTTCGACGATGGCGTACGCTTCCTTCTCTATCGCTGAGTGTCTCTGCTCGCTTCCAGAGAGAGTTCTCGAGAAGAACGCGACGGGTCTCCCAGACTGATTAAGCGTAGCAGCTATGGCGTGATCTGAAGCGTCGGTCTCCACCACAAAGGGCACCGAGCTATCGATCGATAAAACCACGGAATTACTGATATCGTCTTTGAGGTTGTGGAAAGCTGTCACAACAGCGGCATCTGGTGGAAAGTTTTTGCAATGCACTAGGGGATGTATTTTCTCGGAGTATTGCGAAATCCATCTCGCATAGTAAGCAAACATGCCGATCACCCGGCGCATTGTCTGCAGGTCCTGAGGTGGTGGTAGCTCACGGAGCGGGCGCAATCGTTCAGGATCAGGCTTAATTGTGCCGTCGGCTATTGTGTAGCCGAGAAGGTCTATTGACCTTGCCGAGAATACGCATTTCTCATAGTTGAGAGTCAGATTATATTTTCTAGCAATGCTCAAGAATCTGTCCAGATTCATATCATGTTCCCCCTGATCCCTACCGCACACTGTGACATTGTCCACGTAAACAAAAGTGTCTTTGAGGTTTTCATCTGAGATGATGTCGTCCATAACTCGTTGGAAGCAAGCTACTCCATTCGTGACACCGAATGGTATCCTTCTGAACTGGTAGAGGCGCCTCCCTGCCTGGAATGCGGTGTAAGGTTTGTCTTCCTCTCGGATGGGAATTTGGTGATAGGCGCTTCGCAAGTCGATGGTGCTGAATACCTTATAATTGGCCACGCGTTTGACCATCTCGTCTATGCGCGGCAGGGGGTAGGCATCGAGTTGGGTAAAGCGATTGACCGTTTGGGAATAATCGACAACCATTCGTTTCTTATGGTTCTGACTGCTGGTTACTAACACCTGTGCGCGCCATGGCGAATCGCTCGGTTCTATAATTCCTTCTTCCAGTAATCGCTTGGTTTCTGAAGTGATGAAATTCATGTCAGCAGTGGTATATCGCCGCGATTTGATCGCTATCGGTTTGCAGACCGGCGACAGGTTAGCGAACAGCTGGGGGACGTCACCTCCGCGGTGGTCAACGCATTTAAAATTAGACGAGGTTTGCTTCCTCCAAAGGGTATTTCGACGCTCGTGTGCTGCTTGAGGACATTATGACCCAGAATTACGTCTGCGCACAAATCACGAAGCACCAGTACCCTTACATCCCGATGCGTGTACCCTTTTACGTCCAATTCAACATTGCAGTACCCTCGTACGCGGGATTGTAGTGAGGTGGCGGCCATGCATACCGTATTGTCTGTCGGGTGGATTATCCATTTCCTGCCCTTCACTAGCGAGCTGTTGACGAAACTTTCAGAGCTACCGGTATCAATCAGTGCCTCAGCCATATGCCCGTTAATTCGTACGTTGATGATAGCCTTGGATAGATTCCCCGGGGAGGCTGCAGTTAATTTATTTTGCGAGTAGAGAGCCGCAGAAGTGGGTTTATTTCTCCTTAGAGTAGATTTACATACCCTGGCATAATGCCCTTTCTTGTCGCAATTCATGCATGTGGCATCTCTGGCGGGGCATTTTTGACGAGGGTGCCTTTTGTACCCACAAAAGAAGCATTTACCAACCGGAGCAGTTGCTGAGGAGTTTGACGTGGCCTGGGTATCCGGCTCCTCGGGTGTTTCTCCATCCCCTATGTCTGGCTGTGTCTGTGCCAGTGGGGTTCCTTGGGTTCCCATCGTAGCAGCGTTCATTAGCAGCATCGGTGTCCCAAATGACTCAGATTGCTGCTGAGCCGTATCCATCGCTCGAGCCTGATCGACTACCTTGTCAAGAGTGGGTTGCGCTTTCTCTAGTAAGCGTTGCCGTATGTGGGCTGATCTGAGTCCTTGGATGAATGCCTCCCGTGTCGCTTCCTTTCGGTGTTCCTCGGCGCTTACGGCCCGGAAGCTGCAGTCATTTCCCAGCTGATTCAGAGCTTGCAGGAACTGATCGATTGTCTCCCCGGCTGCTTGCTTGCGTGTGTTGAGAAGATGTCGTATGTACACCTCGTTCTTGCGCTTCACGTAGAGCGCTTGCAGCACGTCGATCGCTGCTTCGTAAGTGTCGCACTCCGAGAAGAGCCTGTACACGCTGGGCGAGACATGATTCACGAGAGCGGCAAATTTGTCAGCTCCCTCCTCGATGATGGTCAGATAGTGTGAGAAGGAACAGAACCAATGCGACCATTTCATTTCTGCGTCAGTCGCGTTTGGGTCTGCGTCGAACCTCTCTGGTTTGTAGATCTTGCCCATCGTTGGTTGAGAGAGCCGAGAAAACCAAATGGAATAAATTGAAATGAAAGCGAGAGAAGAACCTTCAGAGTTTAGGCTTTATTCCATTTGATTGGAGCCGCTTCTACGGGCACACCAGGAAATACAAACGCAGCATGGAGTACAAGCAGTAAGGTACACACGCGCAACTAATCACCGCAAAATAAATCAGTATTATATATCAATCAGTATTCTCACCATTCAATGAGCACCAAGTGAGCCGGCGACATACAATGGCAATGCCCCAGGGACAAAACCCCGCGGCCGAGCCGACCCTCAGCTTTATCTCTTCTGTGCTCGAGCCGGGCATCATGTGATCACACGTCACGACCTTCCATTCACCACACTTACAATCTCCTCTCGCATCGATTTTTGAAAGGTGAATAATAAGCGTTTGGATTTTATAAATACGTAATCATTGCATCGATGTTATAATTTGTAAATGAAGAAACGAGCACCTGTCAATTGTGATATATATTTTCGGAACTGTGCGATTGTTTTCACAACAAAAAAAGCTTCACTTAAAACAAACTTATGTTTTAATGTCGACTAAGAACAACGATTTATTCGCGGAATTCTTCAATTTAAAGGTAATTTACTTGCTGGAAGGTAAACGTGCAAACATTGGTTCAGTTTGAAAGCCGATTTCCTTGAATCCCGATTTAGCACGATCCTGTTTTTTTCGCGATGACATTTTATGGACCTCAACGATCGCACTATAACAGGGCCACACTGTCGTTTATTATCATTATGAGGTATTATGTACTGCACAGTGTACATAATTGTATGAGCTATTTTTATACGAAGCGACATCACTCGGTGATAGCAATTTTTCAGTTACATTTTTTTTCATTTTTTTTTTTTTTCAGAGCTGGCAGATCCGTCGTGTATGCGATCCGTCGTTGCCCGGAACGTCGTTAAGCGGCGCATCACTTGTATCTATAATTCCAGCAATGTGTGTGTGTGTCTGTCTGTCTGTGACCGCCGTTTCTCGACAACCACCGGTCCGTTCTGATTGAAACTTGCCAGGAATATTGCCGGGGACTCGCGGATGTACCTTTTCAAGGTTTGATATTGTTACGAATTTGGGAATTCGATTGCACACAACATACAGTTTCCTTTAGTCAGGTATGTTGATAAGTGCTTGTTCCCTAGAGAGCTCACCTTCCATTGTTTAAATGTTCAGAAATCGATTAGATGCGCTGCGGATCGATTTAATAGTTCGGGAACGAACAATGGAGACGTCCCTCCCCCTCTTCTGCGAAGAGCAAGAAGAACCCTGCCGTCCCGTGACTCATGATGTCAACAACTCCCTCCCACCCGTGGCTGAGCGAGGGATGGAGCACGAGGGAATGAGTCATGAGTCACGCCGGAGTGGGGGAGGGGCGGGAGAAGCATAAGAGGAGATCTTTTCTTTTGTTCGTGGGCAGAGTTGGAAGGGCAGAGTTGGAGAAGGGAGTTGAGGGGAGTCGTTCAGCAGACCGTCGGGTCCTGCTTGGCTTGCGTTAGGGTTCAGGCCTTCGGAAGCTTTTTGCTTCGGCTGGATCAATGAGCTTCGGCTGAGGTCTGACTCGGGAGGAGGCTTTTTGGAGGCTCTTTGCTTTGACGGTTCCGTGAGCTTCGGATTCTGCTTGGCTCGGGAGAGCTTTTTGCTTTGAGCTGCTTTGCTTGGAAAGAAGTTGAGCCGGTCGCTCGGCCCGAGCTGCGAGTGGTGGCTTCTTCTTCTTGGTTCGTGGAGCTCTTTGTTCTCCATTTTGGTTCCCGGCTTGGTGCGACTCATCGACCTCTTCTTGGAGGTGGTTCCTCGGGGAAGCGATGCATCGATGGGAAGGATCGGTGCCTCGTCTTACCAGCACGTGTTGAGAAGCACGGGAGGTAGTTCCTCGGGGAAGCGACGCATCGACGGGAAGGATCGGCGCCTCGTCTCACCAGCACATGTTGAGAGGCTCGGGAGGATTCGCGGGAGCTCGGGAAGGATCACGGCGATTGGGTCCAGCTCGCTCTTGCTGGAGCCCGGGTCCGAACAACTTGAAGACCACACGAGGTGGAGAGGTTCCAGATAGGCTCTGGGTTTCAGCTCACCTGTCCTCCGAGCTGGAGCTCGTTATTAAAGGCTTCTGCCATCATTTCTTGGGCGTGTGTGTGTGTGTGCGTACGTGTGTCTGTGGGCCCATCTAATAAGTAGGAACTGCTGTTAAGTGCAAGTGACTGTACATAATAAGTAGACCATTGTCGTTCTTTTGTCATGCTTTTGTTGCTTGTATAATTGCATTCGTGTTGTGCCTTGTTTAATTGCATACGTGCTTTATTATAATAAATGTCCTTGTGTGAAAGTAAACCTGTTCGTTGCGTCCATTCCTCCATTGAAATGCCATCTTGTATTGCGGAATATGAGTTGGTTTTTAAATAACCGATAAATAGAATCGGGTCCAGCGATAATACCCGCTCGGTTATCCCAAAAGGAAGCGAGCTGCTTAAGCGGCTCGTTTCCAAGCGGTCCCTTTGAGGTACAATCTCTCGGTAACCTACCCGCGCGAATAATTAGGTAAATCAAAGATTTGACGATCGGACCCTGTAGCGCGGGTAGAGTGCGGATAAGGTTGTGGTGTGGTTAAAAACACACCCTTGGCTGGTTTCCAGCGTTGATCCGGAAAGCCGCGACTGGATTGACCGTTCGGTGGGCGAAGCGACCGCTATTGGTGAGACACGGTCGTTCGCACGCCGACGGGTGGGAAATCTACAACACTGGTGCCGGGAGTGGGATTCCAATCCATCCCGCCTCCAACCAAATTAACGGGAATCGGATCAAGGGTGTGTAGAGCGACCCTCCATTCACCCCCCAAAAAACGAGCTTTTAAAATTTATTCCGAGAAGCAAGATGGCATTTCAAGGCGAACAGGGGCAGGGTGGATTAGAAATGTGTTTTGATGTAGGATCCATGGCCCGGGACGGTTCTTTTTATAACCCCACCACCAATTTTAATCAGTGGGGGCGCTCACCCTCATACACTGAGCACGAACTTTGCCGGCAAACGGAGTCGCACAATAGCGGCACGATCGCACCACAGCGCGGCACGAGGCGTGAGCGGGCTGCTATTAATAGCACAGCGAACGGCACGACACGAGGCGGGTGCTCCCAGCCACCGTTTCAAACCACGTGGGCATGGCAGGCGAGGCAGGGCGCCAGCGCATACATGGGCGAACTTCATGAACAAGTGTCGAATGCCTTGGGGGAGTGGAAGTGTGGTGAGAAGTATACAAAAGAATTGCATTCGTTTGCCATTAAATTGGACGAGATACGGCGGCGCGCAGGCGACGTTCAGGAGGATTGTGTTCATGGGGAGTCACAACAATTGGCCGATGCGCAGGAACGAATTTGGGAGCTGAATGAGGAATTAGCCAGCACAGTCGAGGAACTACATAGGGAAACGACGGAAGTAGATCGGTTGCGTGGGTTTTGTTACAAAAGGCGAGCGAACTGAATAAAAGAAAGGAGGAGGAGCAAATTAGTATCTCCCGGGATAGGAAGAACTTGGAGGAAGAATGTGAAAGGTGTGGAGATGAGAAAGGAATTAGAAAAAAAGCTTCTGAGTTGCAGAAACACCAAAGCAGAGAGAGAGAAAGAATTGCAAAACGAACTGAGGTTGTTAAGAAAGGAAAGAACGAGAACGGAGAATGAAACGTTAAGGAACCACACTGTGCAGATCGAACAATTAAAAAAGAAAGCGAGGTTGAAGTATGCGGAGATAGTGAAGGAAGAACGAATGAAACAGGAAAAAGGTGATCGGCCAATTGAAGGAAACTATGAGATTGGAGAATGAAGAGCGTGAGGGACAGGGGGTGAAAGAAATTAAAAAAGAAAGACAACAACAATTAAAAAAGAAAGCAAGGTTGAAGTATGCGGAGATAGTGAAGGAAGAACGAATGAAACAGGAAAAAGAGATCGGCCAATTGAAAGAAACGATGAGATTGGAGAATGAAGAACGTGAGAGACAGTGGGGTAGAAAACAAAAACTATATGAATTTGAAATTAACCAACTCGAGGAGAGTGCAAATTTGGAGTCCATAGAGATGGAAAAACTCCGGAAAGATAACGAACAGTTAAGGGGGCTCAGAGAGGAAGAATGACTCAAATGGGAAGGAAAATGGAGCCAGAAAGAAACGGAAATAATGAACAAGGAAATAAAATGTATAGAGACGCGGGAGATAGAAAAAGTAGAGGAGAGACTACACGATAAAGACGGGGTGAAAGACGAGCACACACACATGGAGGTAGTGGAGGACGTTGAGGGGGAGCTCGGGGAATGTCTCGTGACCCGATGCAAGCAGCCGGATAGCCTCCTTCAGGAATGGAGGGAGACGCTATGCTCCCTTGAAGCGGATCTCGACCGGGTGGGTCCGGTCGAGCTTTGCGAGGTAGATGGGGCGAGTGCTGTTGACGGGTGCACACAAAGCTTGAGGGGTATGAAGGCCCCGGGAACCCTTGTGGTGAAGCAAATCCCCAGCGTAGTCATCCCAGTGTGTGTGTGTGTGTGTGTGTGTGTGTGTGTACGAGTGAGCCGAAATGCGTGCTGGAAACCACGCATAGCGTGAGTGTTATGGCGTGTGTAAGCGATTTCCCCATGTGTGAGGGAAACCGTGTGTGTGAGTGATATGGTGTGCCCGGTAGCGAGTGTGCCGAAATGTGTGCCTTCCAGCATGCCATGTGTAAAGGAAACACCGAGTGTGGAAGAAACAGAGTGTGCGAGGGAAACAGCGTGTGTGGTTTCGAAGGATGTGAGAGAAACACTGAGGGTGGAAAGAACAGCGTGTGTGAGAGAGACCGCGTGTGTGAGAGCGCTGTATGTGAGGGAGATGGCGGTTGGCATGCGCGAACATGCAACCGCATGTCCGAGTGTCATGGCGAGGTGTGTGAGTGTCATGGCACGCAGGAGTGTGCGCGTTGAATGGCGACGACGACGGTGCCTGACGGTGGACAAAGGCAGAGTAGCGGCCGTAGCTGCATTGGGGAACGTGCCAGGTTGGCACAGCAGCGAGCGCGGGGTCCGTGGTGTGCTACGCACGAGGCTGCCACGTGCGTGCCTGTGGGAGTGAAGCCCGGTCTGTAAACGCACGCGGTGGATTAGCCGATCCCACGGACAGACAGAAGGTAGGCTGGATTATGGATTTGGACGGGATGCGTTCTCCAGGCGGGCATGTGTGTGAAGCTCTGACGAGCAGAGCACATGTGTTCGCGTGGGGAACCCCTCAAAATGCGAGGCTTGTTTTTGATCCGCAGGGTGACGTCATGGCTGCAAGGTTGGAATCCGGCAGAAGGGAAATCCATGCCGGATGGTACTGTCCGAGGAGGGAGGAGATGCGCGAACAGCTGCCATGACGTCACGGGGAAAGGAGCACAGGTTGCGAGTTGCCGTGCTGGTGCACGCATGAAAAAAAAAATAAAAAGCAAGCCTCGCTTCGGGTGAACAGGATTCCCTGGGCAAGGGGTGGAAGACCCCCCTGTCCAGGGGGGCACAGAAACTACGAGTTAGGGGGATGGGTTAGCGATAGACCAGCTTCATGGGGCAGGGACAAGGCCTCATGGAGCCCATGGAATGGATTAGTTAGAGGGATTTTAGTTCAGATTTAGGAAATGGGAATTATTTTTGGATTTTTGGAGACATGGACAGACATGGAAATGTGTAGAGGGGACGTAGCTTAGCTACGTAGAGTAAATGGAACGTGCATGAGAATAAGGGATGACGAGGGAGCACGAGTTAGCTCGGGGATTCAGTGAGAAGGATGGCAGTAGAGAGTGTTCGTGTGAGTTGTGAAATGGAAAGTGTGTGAGGAATGAGTGTTGGACAGTGGGCCCAAGTGTGCGAGTGGAGCGAATGTGGTATGCATGGTGCGATGACTGATTGGGGGGAGGAGTGATTCCCACCCAAGTGACCCCGGGGTCAGTTAATGTTAGTTTGTGGGTTATTCAAATTTACTAACAGGAGGTCGTTTTGTTGGTGTCGAGAGAAGGCACGAAACCCATTTGGAGGGGTGCAAGAATTCATGGACCGGCTGGGAGCGTGGCTGTGGAAAGGTGAGTTTTGTTTCGTGGGCACCCCGGGCACCGGACTAGTCGGCCAGAGTAGGCCAAGGGCCCAAGAGGGGCCGGGATAGTGTAGTGGGCACGGGCGAACCGTAGCGTCAGAATGCCACGGGGGCAGTGTAGTGGGCACGGGCGACCCTCGGAAAGGGACCCGGGGCATCAACACGCCACATGGGCATCGGAGGGGGGCAATGCCAGAGAGGGCAACCCAATGCGTTGTAGGGAGCAGCTAGGCTCGGAGGCAGCCTGCGGGCCTGGGGGTGCCATGGTTAGAGTTCGGCAGAGGGGGAGTTCCTACCAGTTGAGCCACGCTGCCCAGCCAGGAAATTGTGCGAGGGCACGTATGAAAATTTGAGGGCAAGGCCCAAATTTATAATGGACACCAACACAGGCGACGGGAATCATGGTTTTTAGAACCGATAGTTTCAAAGTGTGAGGCGTTTTTGGAAAGCCCCGGGGTCGTTTCAGGTTAATGAATGTTAGGGTAGTTAGGAGATGTACCCCTTCGCACCATCCATCCCTTCGCTCGTTGTAGGCCGCTGGACCCACCTTGGTAGATCGCTGAACTCTGAGGAGGCCATTCTGAGGCTTTGTTGGGCCTCGAGACAGGATGCTAGTCTCTCCCTATTCCCCTCCAGAGAGGGAACGTAGGGGTTGGGAGTAGGCTCGGTGGACATGATAGGCTAGTCGGACAATGACTATAAAGGGAGTTCAGGAGACAATTATAAAAGGGAAATAAAAATAATAAAAATAAAGAGGGGCAAAATTTTGTTGTGTTTTGTGGCAAATTAAGGGAGTGGGTATGGACAGAGACAGGCAAAGGCGATAGAGTGGGGGGAGACAGTAGGCTAGGTCCGAGCCCGCCTTCAGAGCGGCCGGCACCACCGCACTCCCTCCAGACCTGATGGAACCACACCAGAGGCCGGCCAGCTTCATTGCCGGCCTGTTGTGATGTAGCCGCCTGTTCTGCATGGACTTACCTTGCCATGCCTAGTTGCCTGCCTCTGCCATGACCCCATGCCTGCTAGCCCTTGTTTGCGTTTGCCCCTGTGTCCATCCATCACCATGTGCGCCAGGAACATCCAGTTTTGCAAGGACTGCCCTGCAGGCAGCCCGTGCATCCATCATGCTCATTTGTGTTTTGCGACCATCTCCATCCATTCCCCTACATCAATGAACTTTGAAATGACTTTTACCTTCTCTCCTTTCACAGATCACAGGTCCTGGACCATGGTTAAGTAATGGATAAGTTGAGTGAAAATTGTAAATACGTGGAACCTCACCTGCATGTTTGTTTTAGCGTCGGCAATTTTAGTTAAGTTGTCTGAATGAGTCTGAGAGTTTGTTTAGTTAGTTACGCAGCGCATTAGGTTATTTATTTTTGGGACACGTATAAAGAAATGTCGCACTCAGGGATCCGAAGGTAGAACGTATTAGGGCGAAACTTACACATGCTGGTCACACGAAAATTTGACGACTTGGGACAAGTCTGTAAAAAGGGGAGGGGGTAGTGTTACGAATTTGGGAATTCGATTGCACACAACATACAGTTTCCTTCAGTCAGCAATGTCGATAAGTGCTTGTTCCCGAGATAGCTCACCTTCCATTGTTTGAATGTTCAGAAATCGATTCGATGCGCTGCGGATCAATTTAATAGTTAGGGAACGAACAATGGAGACATCATCCCCCAACCCATCATCCCACAACCCACAAGCCACAACTCATCATCCCACAACCCATCATCCCACAACCCACCAACCCATCATCCCATCATCCCACCATCCCACAACCATCCCACAACCATCATCCCACAACCCATCATCCCACAGCCCACATCTCACCATCCTATCATCCCACAACCCATCATCCCACAACCCATCATCCCACCAACCCATCATCCCACAACCATCATCCCATCATCCTACCAACCCATCATCCATCATCCCACAACCCATCATCCCACAACCATCATCCCATCATCCCACAACCATCATCCCACAACCGACAACGCATCATCCTGCAACCCACCATCCCACAACCCATCAAAACACAACCCACAACCCATCATCCCACACCATCATCCCATCATCCGACAACCCATCATCCCACAACGCATCATCCCACAACCCACAACCCATCATTGCACAACCATCATCGCATCCACCCACAACCATCCATCCCATCATCCCACAACCATCCATCCCATCATACCACAAGCATCATCACAACCCACAACCATCCCAATCCCACAACCATCCCAATACCATCCCAATCCCACAACCATCCCAATCCCACAACCATCCCAAAACCATCCCAATCCCACAACCATCCCCAAGCCACCCCAATCCCAAAACCATCCCCATCCAAAAACCATCCCAAAACCAAAACCATTCCAATCCCACAACCATCCCAAAACCATCCCAAGACAACAACCATCCCAAAACCATCCCTATCCCACAACCATCCTAATCCCACAACCATTCCAATTCCACAACCATCCCAATCCCAAAACCATCCCAAAAATTGTGAGCGGGCCCATAGATTCATGCCCGGAGGTGCGTGCCAGTATGTGCAGCTTCGTTCCTTCGCTCTCGTAAACGACGACTGGATTGGGGCATTGTTTCAATTCGATCGGACCAACCGTATCATAAATGGCCATAACTTGAGAAACACCTGGGAAACATACTCAGGTCCCCAGCGTCAATTGTGATGTCATATCAAACGAAGAAGAAGAAGAATTGTGACGCCCCTCTCTCTCGCCCCCCCTCTCTCCTCCCCCTCTCTTGCCCCCTCTCTCTCCTCCCCCTCTCTTGCCCCCCAGTCTTGCCCCTCCTCTCTCTCGCCTCCCCCAGTCTCACCCCCCTCTCGCCCCCCTCTCTCCAAATGTATTCACAAATGTCGACCAAGCACAACAATTAATTCCAACCTTGGGAAAAAACAGCTTTCAAACCTTGGGAAACACTTGGGAAACAGCTGAAACGGATGAAGAACGATATCAAACCTTGAAAAGGCACATACTCAGGTCCCCAGCGTCGATTGTGACATACCAAACGAAGAAGAATTGTGACGTCAATCGTGCAAAAAAACCCCCCAAATTAAATAAATAAATATTAATTGTGACGTCATTCGTGACGTCACAGCACCGTGTCTTGTCATCGGTTGACAGATAAATGGTCGTAACTTGGGAACCGCTCGTCCAATTAATATCAAACCTTGAAAAGGCACATACTCAGGTCACCAGCGTCGATTGAGACGTCATACCAAACGAAGAAGAATTGTGACGTCAATCGTCCAAAATAAAAAATAAAGAAAAGAAATAAACATTAATTCTGACGTCATTCGTGATGTCATAGCACCGTGTCCTGTCATTGGTTGTGGGTCGCAGACAGACACACATACAGACAGACAGACAGACACACACAGAGATTGCTGGAATTATCGATAGATGAGTGAGGAAAGTGAAAAAAAAAAAAACTTCATCGTGAAGAAATCATTGTGGCCGGTTCCAAGTCAAGGCATGATTGAGCAGGCCAAAAAACATGGTGGCTTCAGATCCCAGCGAAGTTATCCAGGAAATGCCTCAACACCCCAAAGTGTGAGGTGGCTGATGATCGCCTGATGAAGGACATAATTAAATAAGGCCGTTAATTACCTTCAAAAGGGATGTTTTAATTAACCAAAACACCCAATTTTCAGTCATGCACTTCCTTGGAGTTTCTTTGTATGCATGCAAAGTTTCAGGCTGCCAGGTTTTATGGTTGTAGAGTTATGAAGGAGACACACTGACGCACGCACACGCTTTTATTAGTGTGTGTGTGTGTGTGTGTGTGTGTGTGTGTGTGTGTGTATATATATATATATATATATATATATATATATATATATATATATATATATATATATATATATATATATATATATATATATATATATATATATATATATATATATATATATATATATTTATATATATATATATATATATATATATATATATATATATATATATATATATATATATATATATATATATATATATATATATATATATATATATATATATATATATATATATATATATATATATATATATTTATATTTATATATATATATATATATATATATATATATATATATATATATATATATATATATATATATATATATATATTTATATAGTTGCAGGCCGGCGGGGTCGGGTGAGAAGACCACTAGGTGGGGGAAGCTACGTCGATTCCCACCAGATTCCCCGAAATTGTAGGCCGTTGCTCACGGATAATTCTGTGGCGTGGTGGGTCGCTTAACCGACTGTGGATGTTAATAACTCAACCGCGTGACCAAGGGTCCTCCCGCCTATGGAATCAGGTTACCTCATTAACCACGTGGTTTAACCACCGGGGAACCATGTCCTTGGTACGCCTTGTCCAAACCGGATTACTCTACCGGATCGGATCACCTTACCGGATCGGATGCAGCCGAGCGACACTGCTAAGGACGTACCGGCTAGAAGGTACGGACCGTTGGTAATAAAGACCCGGCTAAACCTGGATTCGAATCATGCTAGACCAATGAGGGAAAAGATACAGGCGAGCTGGGAACATTTCTACAACAGCTATTTATTTACAGCAAGTGAGGAAAAGCATGTGGCACAACAAAGGTTTATTGGGTATGTAATGCAGGGAAAGAGGAGAGGGGTGTGGGGGGTGCGACAATTATACAAGCAACTTACCAAGGCAGACACAATGCAGACTTGATGCGAGATTATTCACAGTAACACCAATAAAAGATCTTCTACAGGCTTACTTAACAGACAGGTGCCAGCACATTCAGACACACACACAGAAAAAGAAACCCCAATGAAGAAAATAACTTTTGCAGCCAGCGAGGGAGGGGGTTGAGGTTCGAGCTTGCGGTACCTGGACGTTTCGGGGGAGGGATGCTCCGTGGTGCAGCACCCGACAATAGGCGTGTTGTTCTGGCCACAGCTGCACGTGTGGAGATCATGTTCTGACCAGGGGGAGCTCGAGTGGAGAAGGGAGGAGTCCAGAGGGCGAGGGTGGAGCAGTAGGTGTTACCAGGCAGGAGGGGATTCGTTGAGATTGTGTGGGCGGAGACAAGATGCAGGAACACTAACTTCTTCTACAATTCTCAACACACTTCACTCCTCCTTCAATTCCTCTTTACACGGAGAATTTCTCCATGCTTTATAGAGCCCACGGTTCGGGGAGGGGCCATGCCGAATCAGACGTCATCGTCTGAGCCGGGCATTCCAACTGGCTCTGACCCCTCACGTGGTCCGCCTTCCTGGGCCGGGCTTTGGCCAGACACCGGTACACTCTGCCCACCTGGGTGCAAAGCGAACATGACTTACCGCCCACGTCTGGTTTGGAGTAGACGGTGGAAGCTAGAAAAGTGCTTGTCCAGCCCAAAGTGCACCTCGGGATTTTGGCTCAGGAGTGATCGTTGAGGAGGGTGCCGTTGGTCATCACGCTATGGTAAGCGAGACGAGGGGAGCAAGCGAGGCAGAAGGCACCGTGGGAAAGAAAAGGTGGGAATAAAATATAATGGAAAAATGATTTAATAACCTAACTATAGCCCATCGCAATGCACTCCCTTGTCCTCCCACTACACAAAAGGAAGGGGTCTATCCGCACGTATATTAATGGCATAACTAACTCAGGACAACTCTCTGTTGTATGCAAGTGGTTCCGAGAACCACAACAATATATATATATATATATATATATATATATATATATATATATATATATATATATATATATATATATATATATATATATTGTTGCGGATCGCGCCCGCCGGCGTGCGGACGGCCACGTAACTCGAATCGCGGCACGTCGCACACCGGACGGACAATCCAGTCGTGACCCTCTCGGACTAACGCCGGGAACCAGTCACGGGTGGACCTTTCGGTCTCACCACGATCGTGCCAATCGGCCCCCGCGTGGGATAGGGTTGCTCGCCAAATTCGACCTACCTAAGTACCCACACGGAGGGTAGACCGGGCGATCGCACCTCGCCGCAGGTCGACTTCGGACACGGGCCACTTTAAGCGACCCGTTCCGTACTATCGGAATAACCGAGCGGTGTTATTCGTCGGCCTCGACGGTTCGATTAATTATCGGGCGTTTTAGCCCACGACCAACCCTTTACGTGAAGCAAGATGGAGATTCAATGAAAGAAAAGACGAAGCGAAGCGGGAAAACAGTTCAACAATAAGCACATTTATTTCGCGATGAACGGAAAGCACACATATACAATTCCACCAAAAGCACATGTAAAAGAAGAAGACAATGCAATATTACACAAAAAGCAAATGCAACAATGCAGATCTAAAGGCCCGGTCACACCTTGACGTTTTAGCCAGCGATGGCAACGTGTTAAAATTTATGTAAAACGCTGGCTTACGTTGAACTTTTGAAGTTTTTTTTAAAGATTCGGACGTATTCATAGCGACTTGGTCTTGTGTCTAACGCATTGGGAACTACACAGAACGTTTCGTTGTGTTATAGATAACTTATACCAACGAATGCTGAACCTGTTGTCGGCCTACACAACCGATGCCCAACGATAGTCTAACTCAGGCATAGCGCGTTGCACGCATCGCCGACGATGTCGTGACGTAGCCTATTAAAAGGCTGACGCAAAACGATTCAAATCATAACTGCCGTAGAAATGGAAGGGTCAAAATCGCGGTCACACCTTGGCGATCTTGCCAGCGTATGCCGACGTCACAAAAAGTGTGTCTAAAACGTTGGGGCACGTCGAATACGGTATGGGTAAGTTTGGTATGCGCAAGTAGAACGCTAAATACGCTATCATACGTCGTAGTAAGTAGAGTACGTCAAGAAATTTTGAACATGTTCAAAATTTTATGACGTACTCGGCGTATGACACACGTTCGCATGCGATGAGGATAAGTTTTACACACGATATGTGGACGCTTACACACGTCCACAAAGGCTACTTATAAGCTACTCATAAGTCGAAACACGTCGCGGTAATGTCTTTTTTACGCGAAACTTATTTCTAACTTATGTTTGACGTGCTTTGAACCAATTCTTTACATAGCCCCAATACACATCGACGTATGTAGACGTATTCCAATGACGTCTTCCGGTCGACAAAAAAAATAAATGAACGTGTTTCTAGGTTACAACTGCCATATAAAGACGCGTTCCCAGCGGTTTTGGGAATTGGTATATAAAAATGGTGTTCATTAAAGGGGAACCCAACAGTGTTTTTGAGTCGATGTCCATGTCAGCAGTAACAGTATCAGTATCAGTATTACTATTAGTATTAGTATTAGTAGTAGTTTGTTCATGTTGGCAGTAGTAGGTGGGTGTGAGGGGGAGGGTGTGGTTTATGATGGATCGTCCTTGCGTCCGCGTGTCCCCGGGTAGGTTCATAGGCTGCCACTCAACGATTTAAATGGCTGCATCTCCACTATTGAAAGTAGACGCTTGCGCTCAACAATTGGATTTTTTTTCACTCAACGACTTTTAAACGGTACCACTCAGCTAGTTTCATTGTTTACAATGAACGATTTAAATTGCTGTCACTCGCCTTTGTTTTTTTTTTATTTTTTTTTATGTTGACGCTGGGGTTTGGAAATTTGAAGCGTTTCTTCTGAACGTGTTAAAACGCTCAAACTCGACTATTTTAAATAGACGCTGCCGATGGACAATTGGAATCATAGCCAAGCTAGACATCGAAGTGTGAACATCCTCGTCATGCCGAAGAAAAGTTTGAAGAATGCTGCAAATAAGTGTCCTGGCCGTGGCCGTGGACGCTGACGCAAGGACGATCCATTATACCGACGTCTTTCAGCCTATGAGTAACTTAAAAGTAACGTCTGTCGATGTGTGGCAACGATCGCGTAACGTGCCAACAACACGTTAATCATAGGTAGGAAATAAGTTTCGGGTACTCTAAACACTACCTCGGCGTGTCTCAACTTATGATTAACTTACAAGTAGCATGTGTTGACGTCTGTCAACGATCGCAGACCGTGCCTACAACTTGTGGCCAGCGTAGCGGAACGTGTGAGTCATACGCCGGCATACGTCGTGAAATTTCAAGCATGAAAAAATTTGAGGACAACCGAAAAGTACAACGTTTAAAGCCAACGTACAACGACGTATGGCAATGTACTACGACATATGCCAGCGTGCTCTCAATGTTATCAAAACTTACCCATAACGTATTCAACGTGTGCCAGCGTTTTAGAAAAAAAATTCAAAAATCGGCATACGTTAGCTAAAACGTCAAGGTGTGACCGGGCCTTAACCGACAACCGGGCACACGGCAACACTTATACAATTTTACTTCACAGACGGCGCCGACAACACATATTCCCAAAGCAAAAGAAAAAGAGAACCACCCTCCAGGATGAGGGGGGTAGGCGGGCCTGGGGCCGAGACCGTGTAGGGCCTACCGTCTGATGATGAGACGCAGAGCGGCGGTGGTGCCTCAACTCCGCGGGCCTCGCGGACAGTGTCTGGTAGGGGGTGGGAAAGGGGCCCCCTTTTGTCGCACTATCTCAGCGCAGGGGGAAACAGGAGGGGGTTGCTGATGCTCGGGGGAAGGAGGATATTACCCTGTCTCGGGTCCCGC